>NC_141992.1:33419737-33722767 GCF_049901715.1 Pseudonaja textilis | reverse complement strand
ACTTATTATTTAGAGAGTGTGTCTTCTTGGCATATCATAGCACTGACAGATATTTTATACTTAACAAAAAATGTATGATGAACATCTTGCATTGTCACTGATGTCATGCTCCTCTTACACTAATTCTTAAGATCTTTGTAGCTAGAGTTACCAGCTTTTTAGATATAGTTTAGTATTTACTGAACTGTAGCCAATTTTTCCTGAAAACTTGGAGGGAACCACAGTTTAAAAACATATAACTGTATTTCTGTGTTAAAACAATGTAATAGTATGGATTTCTGTTTCACATAGGTGAATTAACCCCAAAATAACAAAATTATTGAAGATTATATCAAACTTTGTGTCGTATGGAAATATAGAGTGCAGAATATATAATTGAACACCATAACACCATTTCATTTTATGGACTAACTTGCAAAGAAAAAAAAAAGGACCTCAATTGAATAGTGATAAAAGGAATTTCTTTGCATATAATGGATCATCCTAAGATAAACAGTGTAGTAGTAAACTTAATGCCATTTGAAAATCTTTATCCAGAATTTAATAATCCTTGAATAAGTTTCTTATTAGATTGTTAAATATATATATATAATCTTTTGAAGATTTCAAGGTGATTTGCAATTTTTTTCTGTTTCCATATTGGCTTTGCAGCAAGGCTTTCATGAAGATTGGCTGAGGGGTAACTGTTTCAGGCTCATAGTACTGAGTAGAGATTAGATATTTTTCCAGAGCTAATTTAACATTAAAACTGGGCTCTTATAATGCATAGAGCCATCATTTATTTAGTTTAGCCTGCAATATTTTTTTTGAACTTGGGAATTTAAATACTTGAGAATCTTTATTGATAAAAGCATCCATGCAGCTTGTGGATTTGGCAGTACTGAAATTTTGTTTGCTATCATTAAAATAAAAAGTAAAATGCAAGGTGTATGTTACATTGGTCTTCCATTTATGCGATGGAGAAGAAGAAAAACTATATGGTTGCTAGGAGTCAAAAACAACTTGATAGTACAAAATCTATGAAATGATACTTTCCCCACTGAAGTATGTGTATAATTCCGGGCACCCTCTTGGGTTATGGCTATATGCATGCTTCCTTTTATCTTGGGGAAATGATTGATTTTCGATAAATATATAGCAGGAGTTAAGATCTGTGGCTCACCAAATATTACTGGTAAATATCTCCCACAGCTCCATCCAACATAAGATGAGGGATGCTAGTGGGGCAGCAACATTTGGATGACCATAGGTACCTGTTCCCCTTGCAGAAAATTGTGCTTTGTGTACAGTATGGGTTAATCACTTTCTTTTATGGGCTAAAAGAAAAACGACAAGCACAAAATGCAGTTGAATCCTATCTTTATTTTCTGCCTAATGGGTAAATCTTGCCATACTAAAGCTATAACCTTCTAACCTGGTAGATACATTCTTGGAGAAATGTAGGGTGTGGCACTCTGAACCTCTTTCCCCTCTCCCATCTAATTTGGGGCTGTGTAATCTCTTGATTTGGACTTCTCTCTGAGGGAACATACCCCCTCCTTCCGTTTATCTTCTTGGCCTCTGCTTCTTTAATATGTCTCCTTAGTCTGTTAGCCAGTGCTGCTGTGAGTCTTTGTTTAGCAGTTTCTAGAGCTTCAGATGGTGTCAGACCCTTGTATTTTTTTCAGTAACCAAGTCTTATCCTTTATCTTCATATCCTTCTGTAATTCCACCATCTGACTAACCTCTCCGAATTGTCTTTATTTTCTTTTTAATTTCCGTTTATGAAGGTTATATAGTTGTAATTTGAAGGCCAGCAAGCATTCTGCTGTCCAGGCAAACTATTGTCCAATTTCCTTTTTAAATGTTAATGCCAAATTTTGGCAGTGAAACTTGTCACATAGATTACAGACACTATTACATTTCACTGTTGATTCTGAACAGCCTGGTTTTGTAAAAGAGCAACAATCCTTTGATATATTGGCAATATTTTTTTTTAGAGAAAGTTGAAATGATCATGTCTTGTTGGATGCAAATGAAGCCTTTCATGTATCCCCATTTAAAACCTGACATGGATGACATGTATTTACTTTCTGCTTATAAACTGGACCTTAACTGACGTAATGGAAAGCTTGATCAGTTGTGTGGACAAAGTTTAATTTGTTTAGAAACTGACTTTTTGTAAACTAAATAACAAAAGCTAAATATCTATCTATATATATTCTTCTGTGTTGCAGTGGTATTGTATTTTTGACATGAAGTGTAATCATATTAATTCTCTCAAGTTTAAAGACCATTTAGCACTTCTATTTTTTCGCAGTTTTATTTGGGGCTCATTTTTACTTCGTTTCATTTTTGTTCCTTGAGACTATAGAAATTCTCAGTCATCCATGTGGCTGTCCTAAGTTGCTTTTTCGGGAATGGAAGGATTTATGACTGCAAGGTATATAAATCTTTCCATTCCCCATTATTCTGTCAGAGCTGAAGAAGCTTCTTGGATGAGGGGTGAAATGTCTTCAAAGAAAAAACAAAGTCCAGTTGCCTCCTGAGTTCCTTGAATGTTTCTGTTTTGTTCCTTGGGTATTTTTTTTAAACCAATAATTATTGTGCATTATGTTTTTAATTTTATTGATGCAATATATGGCCTAGAGAACTCTGGTTATTGAGCAGGTTATATAATAAATATCTGGCTTATTTTTTGATAATAATATTTCATCTTTGCAAAAGAGGACACATCCAGGCGGCTTTGTTTTTTAATCCAGTATTTATGGTATGAATCCCAAGTTTTCAGTGTTTGTGTTAGTGGGTAAAAGTCCTTGCTACTTCAGTTATGATATGAAAGTTTAAAATGGTGAGATTATCTAGTATTTATTGAGAGCTTAAGTTTCTGCTATTTAAACCAGTATTTGCGGTATGAAATAACCCAAAATTTAGAAGCACTTTTTAGGTAGGTAAAGACTACTGTAAATATAAACTCCCCAAATTCTGGGCTGTGCTTCTGGTGTGTTGTGGCCAGAAGCCTCTTTACTTTTATGTCACTGGCCATTTCTCTCCATTCCCACAGAAATCAGAAGGCAGCAGGTGACCGGAGTCTTTCCAATAGACATTAGCTGACAAGGGTCAGTCCTATTGCTTCTAAAAACTGCGTGTACCATCGGCCGCTGCTTCCCTGCTTCCTTCAACTGAACTGCCACTCCAGTTCCAAGCCTTGACATTTCAAGATAATTTTAGTTTCAGCAGAATGGAGCAGGATTGCGGTAGGAACTGGATAGTGGTGTGAGGACACCATCATGAATTAACTTTGGTAGCATGATCTACCTTTTTGTGGTTACAGGTGAGAAATGAGTGAAGTGCACTTTTGGGTGGAATATAAAATACCTTGTTAATTTTTTACAAGTTACTTTACTTTCAGAAGACCAAGTTACTTAATTTTTGCATTAGACAAAGGTATAGCTTGCTTGAACAATAATAAATAAATCACCATTATGGTCATTAAACTATAAGCCATGTTTTGCTCAAAAATCCACAGTAGTTTAGGTGATCACATATTATGCTAAACCGAAACTCAACAAAGTACAATACAATATAGCTCAGTGCAGTGTGTTTAGAAACAAACAAGGAATGGCTGGCCAACCAGTGCAGAAGACAAATCGTTGATCAACTGCCTTAGCATTTTCTATTGTCTGGTGCTGAACTTTAGCCTTAATTAGCAGCCACTTGGTTTAAATTCACATCTGAATATGCTTTATGAATCACTGGTCTATGTTAGAAACAGTGTTAACCCAGATAAAATTTAGTTGATGAAAAAATCTTAGTGCTTTGGTTTCCACAAAATACTGAAACATGGAAGCACAACACATTATAACTTACCATTGTATGAACTAAATCACAAATCAAATACCAACTACCAAAATTATTCTTTCAACTTACTGCGGCACACACAACCTATTTCGTAGGCCCATATCAGAAAATATTATCTTATTTCATAAAAGATGAGATCTTTGCATTTTTTTCTTAAAGTACATCACTTAATTTGATATACTACTATATAGGTTTGTTAAATAGGCTGCAGAAAGATATAGTACACAGTCATTTCAAAAAAACAAAGATTTGAAATTTTTGAATTAATTTTGCAAAGTTCTAAAGTGTGGCAAGCAGAATGAAGTTATATAAATGGAATTGTATAGGAAGAAAAAGCTAAACCAAATCTTGGGTGGGAGTGATAAACTAGGTTTAGAAAGTGGGTTAATAAGGCAGTGATTTTAAAACTCCAAAACTGCTGATTTTATAATTGTGACTATTTCACATTGGCTTAAGCTCTGCAGAGTCAGGAATTAGAAGGTAATGCAAATGGACCTTATGACAATAATGATATATATACAACATTATATTAAAAACTCCGATATTTTATAAGGTGACCAAGGACTGCACCAACAAGAGATATCTCTGTTGTGCCATGATCTGGATTTGAATTACCAAGGAAAACTGTTGATTCATGAAGATTAAGTTATCAGAAAGCATAGCTGGGATGGGTTCACACATCACAGATGTATAATTGCTTTTTGATCTTTTAAGCTGTGGCACAAATTGTATTCTATTTTCTTCTCCAGGAATTAAAAATTGACTCTTTAGGAAATCAATAGGAGAGAAGGAAATCCTTTTGAATATATATCAGTTTCCTGTTTAGTGTGACCTTTCTTTGTTTGCATATCATTGTTACTTACATAATTTCATTTGTTTGTTCTTTGTGAGGGAACACTGTGCTGACTTTTCCTTTTGTGTTGAGCTGGACATTCTCATAAAATATGTTCCAGAGGAAAATTTTTAATTAATAAGCTTAATGGTATCTATTATAGGTTGTTTAAGCATCTCTAGTAAGCTGCATGTTCATACTAAATGTAACTTTTTCTTAAATTAAAATACATGTTTATGTATGTCTATCTCTACATGTATGTATGTGTATATATATTAAGTGCTTGTTGTTTTTAAAAACCCAAAACTATTACACTGCAAATTGGACTTCATATTGTATAAAAAAAAATTAAAAATATGTTGTTTCATGCTTCCCTTTTTCAAATATTTTTATGAAATTCTACACTTACACCTTGTTCCATATGCATGCCTTAGAATTTACCAAAGAAGGCACTTCCATAAAAATACATTCTCTTCTTCATGGTTAAATTGGAGATATAGTTATAATCCTGACATATATTAAGCAAAACTATGCTTAATTTACAATATATTCCAATATATATTGTCTTCCTTGATGTTGCTTGAAATTGGAGAATTGTTATCTATGAGGGTGTATACACATAGAAATGTAATACATGGAAGGTAAGGTATAAACTCTGTTTACAGAGCATGCTTAAACATAGTTTATTGAGTAAATCACAAGGGATAGCTTGCAATGTTTTTAGCTCTCTGAATAAACTAGGCCACAGATTTTTTTTCCATTGGTATCACACCATCTTTTCAGACCGTGACATCTGTTCAAAACTCAGGATTTGTGATATTTGCTGTAATGAGAAAGAACAACTGGGTCAGTCTGAGGCAGGAATTAACAAATACTAACTTAAAACCAAACAAACTACACTATGGAGCAGTGTAATGTGTCAATTTAATTGTGGTTTGTAAACTATAGTTTATAACTTCATATATGTAAACAAAGTCTGCTTGTAGGCCATGCGGTTTGCCGTCTCAGAGAAGGTTAATGTTTTAAAGCTGCAGATTATTTTACAGATAAGAATTTTCTTGGAAGGCTTTTCTGCATGAATATAATATCTTTTAACCATTAAGAAAATTAAAAATAATTAGAATAGAATACCTTTATTGTCATTGCATTCCACAAATACAATGAAATTTGAAAGCTACTCTAGTACAGTGCCCCAAACACCACATCACAATCACACTACAGAGTATTTAAAAATTAAAATAATAATAATAATAATAATTAATAAATAAAAACCTAGTCTAAAACCTATCTAAAACATTTAGTACGTTAAATAGTTTAAAAATGCCACTATATACATAGGACTAAATCACAAATGCACTGTTTGATTCAAGACATTTACTGCCTTGGAAAAGAAACTGTTTCTCAGTCTATTAGTCCTCATTTTAAGACACCTATAATGTCTCCCTGATGGTAACAGTTTGAAATATGAATGACCAGGATAAGAACTGTCTGTGGAGATTTTTAGTGCTCTAGAGAGGAGTCTGGTCTTCGTAATCTCTTCCAAAGAAGAGAGCAACCGATGAATTGAGTGTTTATGTATGTCTGATACTTGAAATAAGGTGGCACTTATTTAATGACCACTCATTCAGCAACTGTTCAAATATGGTGCTGAACAAATGGTAGTTACGACAGGTCCTTATACTTAACATTGGCTGTGGTTTCCTTGTGGTCGAATCACAGTTCAAGCATTTGTTGCCCAGTTGCCTTACTCTCTTGTAATCCCTTCCTCTCCCCCCCTCTTCCCTCTCCCTCTCCCTGCCTCCCCATACACACACAAATTCTACTATATTTACATAAATATTTAAGTGTAAATGAATTACATGTCTTCAGTGGATATTTGCGTTACCTAAACCAGGTTTTGAATGCAAGATCTCTTTTAGGATTGATATTCCTGTAATATATTCTCTGCGGACCTCAATTCCCACAACTACTATATTTGAATAACTTTTATAAATTCTTCATTCATTATATCCATATTTAAAATTAAAAATCACAGAACACGTCTGTGCATCTTTCCCTTTCATTTTATAATTATTTGTCTCAAGAGTAATAAGGTAATATGTGTGGGCATAAATAATCTAAAAGGGCTTTAAAAATTTGGAAAAATATGTTAAGAGTAAGAGAAAGAGTAATAAAAATGAATTATATAAAGCAGGGGTCTTCAAACTTGACAGCTTTAAGATTTGTGGACTTCAATTCCCAGAATTCCTCCTCCAGTCATGTTAGCTCAGGAATTCTGAGAGTTGAAGTCCACAAGTCTTAAACTTGCCAGGTTTGAAGACCCTTGACACTTTGAAATTCCGAATAAACCAAGCAAATGGTTGGCATATAAACGAACGAAAATGATATTGAAATCTCAAGAGGGAGATAGAGTATTAACAGATAATGTGGCTGTGCAAAAAGGATTTCATTGATATTACCCTAACTTGTATAAAGGACTTTACATTTGTGTAGAAAAAATGGATGAATATCTAAAAAGGATTACAGAGAAAGACAAATTATGAATGAACCTATAAGGGAAATCTCTGACGCTATAAAAGAAAGATTAAACTAGGAAAAGTGCCTGGACCAGATGGATTATTTTGTCTTTATTATAAATGTTTTGAGAATAACTTTTACAACTTCTAGAAAAGACGATGAATTCTATCCTACAGGGTGGAAGGATGTCAGGGCTGGAAAGAAGCTTTAATACAACAAAAGCTATGGACCAATCAATATTGGTACTGATTTATTCACAATACTGCTAATTGGTAGATTAAAGAAATTATTTTCAAGGACCATTGTGGGTTTTTACCAAAAAAGAAGAGTGAAGAACAGCATTAGAACATTAGAACAACATTAGGCTGAATATTTTGGAATATTTGGAGCAACACAAAAAAAGCAAGCTTAAAGTGTTAAAAAAAATATGAAAATACCCTAACACTCAAACAGAATTAATAAAACTGGGTATACAATTGAGAAGGTAAAATACTTGGGTATCACTGACAAATACAAGTAATCCTTGCTTAATGACTGATCACTTAGCAACCGTTCGAAATTATGACAGACCTCAGAGTTACTTTTAGAACCCATTTTCTAATTTCTGACAACTGCATGCACACTTGACCCCATGGTCACATACTGCATTTTGACAGCTTGAGACCTGACTTGCAGCCATTGCAACCTCTTCTGGTCATGTGATTGCAATTTTTGGTGTTTTGTGATTATTTCCAGTGTTTACTTCACTGGCAAAAGTTTCTGGCAAAAGCCCATGAGTAAAATTGATTTGCTTTATGACTACAGTGTTTGCTTGATGACTTATATCAGGGGTGTCAAACTCGATTTCATTGAAGGCCGCATCAGGATTGTATTTTACCTCGGAGGGCCAGAGTGGGCGTGGCCAGAGTGGGTGTGGTCAGCTCGACATCACTCATGTCAGTGGTGCCTGTGGTGGCCCAAGCCCTCTGCCAGAGAAAACAGGCTCCTGAGCTCTGTTTTTGGCTACAACGGCCTCCTGTAAGTAACCCTCTGCCAATGAAAACAGAGCTCAAGAAGGCTGTGTGCAGCCCACCTGAGTTCTGTTTTTGCTGGCAGAGGCACCGCAGGCCAGTCTTTCGCCATTTCCAGCGTGGCCCTGCAGGCCAGATCTAATCACCCCGCGGGCCGGATCTGGCCCCGCGGGCCTTGAGTTTGACACACCTGGCTTATAAAGGATATTCTTTAGTCTCACAATTTGCTGCTGCTTCAATAATAAAACAAATGGGGAGAATGGATAAAAAAAATAAATGGAATAGTCAAACAACCATGCTACTTTATTAGATTGTAGTATTGGTTCCAATCCCTTTTTGAGTAATTTTATGGGTTGCACCAATCCTTTTTGTTCACAATTATACATAATAACAAATAACATTAATTCTGTTTTGTTTCATTTCAGGTACAGTCTACTCTGCAGTATAAAGGCATTATGTACTCAGAGTGGAGGTCTCTACACCTTGTAATTCAAAATGATAAAGGTCATACCAGTGTACTTCATAGTTATCCTGAAAATGTGGGAAGGGAGGTGGCAAATGCTGTTGTCCGTCCTCTTGGCCAAATCTTGAATTTGTCATCAATGGCTGGAAATGAAAGTTTACTAAAAACTGACAAAGAAGTAAGTATCCATCTGCCCAATTTTAACTTCCATTTTATGTATGTCAATAAGGTTGTTTCTCTAATTTAAAAATAACAGTGCTAAGAAAGACATTTTTGTACATTCTGATAGAATGCATTCCACAATGAATTATAGCAGCAGCAAAGTATCATTTGAAAATACATATTGTCCCTAATTTGATGTAGATTTGTAACTAAATCTCTTGTTCTATTAGCTTGACAGGATCTGTGCCCATTGACATATTACAGGTAGTCCTCAAATTATGAATATTTGTTCAGCAATCATCTGAAGTTACAGTGGTGCCATACAAATAGTTCTTACTTCCAAGATCCTGAACTTAACTTGTGGAATGTTCTCATTATAAAAAAATGACCTACTTAGTAGTCCACCATCAATAATGGAGAATATTTGTAGGTCAAGGTTGAAATGAGGGGTCCTTGATGCTCTCTGAACTTGCTTGTTTTCTTGCAGATGTTTCCTTATCCTAACTAGGTAACATAATCAGTGCTAGTCACCAGCACGTATGATTGCAGGGATTCTTTCACTCTGCCCATATGCCCATCTCCCACCATGCCTGCCTTTTTGGCCTCCTGCCCTTCACAGCCCTGTGTTCCACTGCCCTCAGCTGACTTCACCATTTTTGCTTCAACAAGCATACCTGACATGGCCTTTTGTGTGGCAACTACTAGCTAATGTTGCATGGAACAGTTTCATCATGAGATGTGAGGAAGAAGGCCTCACATGTCCAGCAGTTGCCTCATGAAGGGCCAGGCTAGACCTGCCTTGTCAGCAACAGGAACAAAAAGAAGGTCAAGGCAGTGACTGAGGCAGTGGAGGGCAAGGAGGCAGTGGCAGACTTCATACCACTCACTGGGCTTGGGTGGCTGCAGCTTTGTACTATGATGCTGGGGCTTCCAGGAATGGCTGCAGTTTTTACTGCTATGTTAGGGCAGGGATATCAAACTCGTGTTGTCGGTAGGCCATGAGTTTGACAGCCCTGTGCCAGGGCTTCCAGGGATAGCTGGATCTTTGGGCATGCTTCTGGGTCAGGTTTGGGCAGCTGGGGTGAGGCTCCCAGAGGGTCTGGGGCTTTGCCTTTCAATGCTCATCTGGAATGATACCCAGGCCTGGTGTAACAAGAAGCACCTCAGCTGCAATGCAGCAAGAAGCTCTAGAGCTTTATGTATCAAAAGTGGTTTTTAGTTTTGAAAAGGCAACTGAAGTAATTTTTTGAGGAAGAAAATGAAATTTCGCTTCCTATCCTGGAAGCTTCATCAGTTGTATATTTATCAATAGGAAGCGAAACGTCATCATCTTCCTCCTCAGAAAATCACTCCAGTTGCCTTTTCAAAAATAAAAATCACTTCTGATACTACTATGACCTGGATGACTGGGAATCTTCATAGACACCTAGACTTGCATGGTTCTGGAGCTGCTTTTCATCCCACAGGGCAGGGGCCAGGGTGGCCATAAGTGTAGAGACATGGGGTGAGGTGGGGAGCAATTGTAGAAAGTTGAAGGGGAAGCAGTGCCTTGCCTTGGAAGAATAAAGGCTCAGAGTGGTGGGAACAAAGGAGAAGTAGCTTGAATTGAGGTCAGTCTCAGCTAACAACGGGTGGGATCCAATTAAAAGTGGCAATGGGGATTGCTGGGATTGCTGTCAATACAGGATGTGGTCACGTGATATTGTTACATCTACATTAATTGTTATAATTATCAGTACCAGTATTTCAATTGTTTTACTTTCCTTTACTCTGTGGTATGTAGGCACTTTACAAACCATGTCTTCAATGCATCCATTGCTTATCATTGCTCTTTGCTTTGAAAAGCATATAGCTACAGTATATTTCAGTAACTGAGATAACTACTCTAGAAGGTAGAAAATGTTTCTTAAAATTTCTTGACACATATATTTGTGGAAAATTGATGATTTAGCTGCTGCTGACATATGAAAAATGCCAATTTAGCATACCTACAATTTGATATAATAAATTGGGAAATAATTCAAAATAAGCAAAATACTTTTTACTTCATAAAATAATTATAGTGTGACTTTAATAAATTGTCACTTATTACTAAAGTACATCAAGAAAATTCAGTGTTTAAATTTACATTTTGTGCCAAGCCATATTTAATTCTAACTGTGCTTTAATGAAAAAGCTTATTGATCTGGTTCATACCTAAAGCTACAAACTACACTAAAAAAGTTAAGGTTTTCTTGTCCAGTTGTGTCCGACTTTAGGGCATGGTGCTCATCTTCATTTCTTGACTGTAGGAGCCAGTGTTGTCCAAGAATATTTTTCCTGGTCATGTGGTCAGCATGGCTATATGTCAGAGGTACACAAAACATTGTTACCTTCCTCCTGAAGTGGTACCTGTTAATCTACTCACATTTGCATGCTTTCAAAACTGCTAAGTGGACAAACCACACTGGCGAGGTTCAAACAATTTTAGTAAATTCTGACTGTAGTTTGCCATTAGAACATGTTCACTATATTCATAGTGGCTCAACTACTCTGTGCTCAAATCATATACCTCACATGTCATGCAGCAATTGCTATGATCATTTGTAACTTCAGTTAAATTATAGTTAATTAACAGTTATATGGAATTTGTTCTATTTGGAAAATTTCCCCCTTTTTTTCAATTCCCGTTTTCTCTGTTCAGAAGACTAAAGGAATGTCTAAAGGAATGACATTGTGAAATTGTTGGGTATACTTACACATTACCATTCAGATTACGTGAGAAATGAAACCTCTCTGGGGGACATTTATGGATCCCCCTTAGCCAAGTTCCTCCAGATTGAAGAAGCTACTTCGATAAACAGCAAAATGTTTCAAATAAAAAAAAAAGTCCAATTCCCATGACTCAACTTCCAGACAACTGTACCTGTACAACTGAGAAACTTCATTAATATCTTGTATGGTTGTGTCTGTAAAGTTCAGTTGCTCAGTCCAGAGCACCTTCCCCCCCCCCAAAAATGAGGCTCATTAAGGTTTTCTTTTGTGTACTTGAAACAGTTGATTTATGTAATAAGTTCAGAAAAGATTTATCTCTGACTATTCTCCCATGTATATCATTGTATAAACAATTTTGTACTGAGGTTTTGTGAACAACTACACCAGCATCAGCTAAACTTTTTAGGAGCTCCTTTGCATAGCTCCGTGGATTCTGTTTTGCAGATGCTGTCCTATTTTTCAACTATCCCAGCAGAGATATTTCTTGGTCTTCCAGGGCTTGCCTTCTCTTCAAATATTTCATGTAACTGTTTCATGTACAATGCTTCTGGCACCTGAAATTTCTAGCTGGAAACATTTAGAGATATTTTTATAGTCTTCCTTTCTAACAGTGAATTATCTTGTTTCAAATATTCAGACAACTGCCTAGAAACAGATAGAGCAACAATCACAACTCAAGAGTTAAAAATAACAATATTTGTTTTATTCACCTGATTAATTGTAGACCTAGTGAATTAGTCACCTTTTGGTCCCTATTAACAACTTTACAGTAAAATGGAAATTAAAGAACAAAAAAGCACTAAATCGATCAGAAGGCATTTCAAATTCACCATTATCTTGCACATATTCACCATTATCTTGAATCTGTAAATCTGTAGATGTAAATAATAAGTATACATTCACATCTGCAAAACGATGTCATGCTTAACTTTGTACCATGTATAGGCTTGTTAAGTTCTATTCACTATGGATTCACTGAAACATACAAACAATATACAATTTGTAGCCCACCGCTATACATAATAATTCTAGACCCAAGTATTTTTAATATAGTTGATAAAGAACTAGATTTCATTTTTCAAACTTGATTGCTTATATTTTTGCCAGTGCTGGTATTAATACTGCTCCATTTTTATTTTCTTAGGTAAAATGGACAATGGAGGTGGTTTGCTATGGGCTGACTCTCCCTTTGGATGGTGAGACAGTGAAATACTGTGTTGATGTATATACAGATTGGATTATGGCTCTAGTTATACCTAAAGATACCATTCCTCCACCTGTTATTAAAGAACCAAATCTTTATGTTCAGAGCATTCTCAAGCATTTACAGAACCTCTTTGTACCTAGGTAAGTAATGTAGAGCAAATAATTTTATGTCTCTATAATTATTAATCAAGACAAAATAATAGTCCATACTATCAGCCATCATTTATCTTAAAATTATAACTAATACTTGTTTTAGATTACTCATTAATTGTAGAAAAATCTTGGTAACTTTTGTTGTAGAAAAGTGTTTTAATTTAGTATTTATGTTTTTGAGTCAATAAAATTTTTATTCTTTAAAATGATATTTGTACATTTGTAATCATGTTAAACTCTGCAACAAATTGTCAGCAGCTGAAGTAAAATATTTAAGCTAAAAATATAATGCCCTACGTGTTTCAAGCTCTTCTGTAAACAGGATCTCAGAAAATGGTACATTTGTAGAAGAACTAGTAGGTATTTTGAATTAAACAAGGTAGCTCAGAGATTTCAAAGTATTCTACTTATTGCTGACTTTAGATGCTTTGAAGAAATCTTTTTATGTCTAACCTCTCTTAATCCTGCTGTCAGGGAGCATATTACACTAGGGAACAAGACTCATATGGAGTTTCATTTATCAAGTTTAACGTCAGGAAATGTTAGAATAGAGAATCTTGGAAATGCAAGAATAGAAATCAGTTCAACAGAACTCCCACTCTCATTTAACAAACAATTTGTTAAGGGAATCTGTTTTTCCTCAAATACAAAACTGAAGGGCTATGTATCCTTTTTCCAGTATTGTAACATCAATTTGTAATTAGGGACATTTTGAAATACTTACTCTTGTTTCCCAACTTTAGTCTTTGAAGATAACTTTTTTTCAGTTTATGTTGTTAGGGTCTGTTTTCTTCTTTATAGGCAGGACCAAGGTTCCAGTCAAATTAAATTGTGTTTGCAAGTTTTAAAAGCTGTACAGAAATTGGCTCATGAATCAACCATTATGGCTAGAGAAACATGGGAAGTTTTATTATTGTTTCTACTGCAGATTAATGATACTCTACTGGCACCTCCAACAGTACAAGGTTAGACATAGCTTTTCTTATTTATTACTTCCCAATAAACTTTTACCTAGAGATTATATAATTAAAAACATCCTGTTTTTTCTTACTGTTTTAACATTTTAAAGCATCATTATGCTAAAATGATGTTGAAATATTAGACTTGTTCTCTAATATTCATTAAACTGAAAGTACATCTTTTCTGATGAATCAATTTTTAATCTCCAATTTGTTGATACCCATATGATGTTTTTAAGGACTTGCAATATTTGTGAGCCTCAGATCAAAATCTAATCTAGTTTGCAATAGACCCCAAAGATTTCTCATACCCACAATCCTGGAAATAAAACACGGTTTTCCCTATATGTTATTCCAATAAGGTATCCTAATCTTATTGGAGACAAATAATAACTTTCCAATAAGGCCCATGAATTTATTCCATGTACACTGAAATATTTTTATTTTGCATATTTGACTGATAAAATATTAGCCCAATTATAGTTTTGCAAGTCCAGTAAATTAAAACAGTCATCCACAAATGTTAATTTCAGCTTAGCTAATGAAATTCTTGGGTAGCTGTTTTCTGTTGTTTTTACGAAAATATTTTATCTGTAATTGACATTAGAATACCTCAGAAGACATAATTCAGAAGAGAGAATGTATTCATTTTAATAGTATTAATTATAACCTACAAATTTAATAGAATTTTAATACATCCAATAACATCCAAATCAATCTATTCTAAAAGTTTCAATATTTTTATTTCTATATATTAGAAGTGTTGAAAATAACATTTTCCATGAATTTAATATATACATGGAGTTTCCATATAGTTCTGAATAAAGCTGATTATTCTGGTACATGATCAGAAAGCTATGTCATAGTTGAGTATACAATGCAAACAGTTATACCTAGATGGATCACAATTATCCATTAATATAAAAATAATAGAGGATTCCTTCCAAGGAAGATTTTTAAAATGTTCTTTGCTTTGTTAGGTGGTATTGCTGAAAATCTGGCTGAAAAATTGATAGGTGTATTGTTTGAAGTCTGGTTGCTAGCCTGTTCTCGATGTTTTCCCACACCACCTTATTGGAAAACTGCCAAAGAGATGGTAGCAAATTGGAGACATCATTCTGCAGTGGTAGAGCAGTGGAGTAAAGTCATCTGTGCACTCACTGCTAGGTAGGCTATCTCTTTTTTCGGTATTGAATTTGGCATTACTAAATGATGCAGTTGATATTAATATTTCAGGAGATCCCCTTGGGCATTGCTTTTTCTATTCAAATTGACGTTTACCACAGCTGAATTATTACATTTACTAAGTGTAAACTTTTGAATTTGTTCTTAAATGTAATTTCTCAGAGTAAACTGGGTTCTGAATGGTCACATAGCAGAATGCAGATCAGAGCTCCCATTATCATTTGTTATTTTGTATATTTTTTTTCTTGGAAATAGAAAATTGTCAAATCATGAAAAGTCATGCAAAATAATTATGTAATATATCATTTTTATTATTAGTCCAAAAGGAAAATCTATTGCTAGGATTCTGAATGGGAGCAAGACATATTCTTTTGCCTTTGTCAACTATTATACCACAAAATCCTTGCAAAAAAACCATGGATGAATCTTAAAGAAATATTATATGTAAGGAGGGGCTGTATATATTATTATTGTAAGCTCTTTGTTTTTCATAATCACTGCAATATTAAGAGTAACTCTGCATTTATGAATATTCCCATTTGAGCAAGGATGTTTCCTGTCGCTGTATAACCAGTTAATTTCTTTAAATTTATTTCATTGGAGTACAAATCAACTGTTAACTGTAATTTTGTTAGGTTTAAAAGAAGAATTTTTAAAGTGTTAATTAGGTTGATTATAATTTGGATGTTTACATGAATATTTATAAGGATTTTGTTCAGCAAATGCCTCCCTTGAAATATAGATACTTCTATATGTACTGAAATCAGTCAGAACCCTAAAACCATTAAAAGGCCTATTTTTGTTCCTAGATTGTTGCGTTTTACATATGGCCCTTCATTTCCACCTTTTAAAATTCCTGATGAAGATGCGAACTTGATACCTCCTGAAATGGATAATGAATGTGTTGCCCAGACTTGGTTTCGCTTTTTACATATGCTGAGGTATTGTACAGAACATAAATCATGTAATGTTTTTAGCAAGTTATGCATGTATGAGTTTTTTTGGATAAACACTTATTGAAATACATCGGCCTTTTTGTGAAATGGCTCTGTAGTAGTTCAGGATCCAGATATTCAAACCAATAATAAAATAAAAACCCAATCTTGTTAATCCAGTGACTGAGTATCTTTCATTCTAGAAATAAATTAACCTGTGGAGCCATCTAACTTAATCTAAGCATTTGATATTTTGGAGTTGTCCTCAGTACAGTTTCTGTACAGTTCTGACTGAAAACATTTTTTCTGGTGACTTTAAAAAAATAGTTGTTCTGAAATTCGTCATAACTTATCAGTATTTTACTAATTGTGTTTCACATAGCTCTATACTGATGTTTCTCAATTTTGGACACTTGAAGATATATGGACTTCAATTCTCAGAATTACCCAGCCAGCCTGGGTTAAAAAGCATGGTTACCTGAGGAATTCTGGGAGTTGAAGTCTGCACATCTTCAAGTGGCCACAGTTGAGAAATACTGCTCTAAACACTAAAACTAATAATTCCTCCACTCCCTCTATAATTTTAGTCCATTCACCAAACATTCATAAAACTGAACCATTTTTATAATGTTGTTGCATTTGCATACAAGCGTTATGTGCCCCTAGATGACCATAATTAATAATATTTTAAATCTAAATCCCTAAACAACATGCCATCTTTATTAGCTAAGTATTGGATAAGTTGTTTATTATTCTTGGTCTATTAAGTTTTAAACACTTCATCTTCAGAACATATTTAAAAAAACAAATTCATGCAGCACTTTAGAAATGGCAAGCTTTGTGATAAATTTGTCCATTGGCATTAAAAACTTAAGGAATGATGTAGTTTCCAAACATTCAAGAATGATGCAATCTTTTAATTTTTTAAAAAAAGAATCTTTTAAAATTAACATAGCCAATGTATTCCAGGGATTTTCCTTCATCAGGTCAGTGATTACATAATATTCTTTTTCTTTGTAGCAATCCTGTGGATTTGAGTAATCCAGCGATAATAAGTTCTACCCCCAAATTTCAGGAACAGTTCCTAAATGTGAGTGGAATTGCTCAGGAATTGAATCAGTATCCCTGCCTTAAACATCTGCCTCAAATATTCTTTCGTGCTATGCGTGGGATTAGTTGCTTAGTGGACGCATTTCTAGGTAAAGTATTTTAACTGATAAGATGTTACTTTCCTCTTTTTGTGGTTTAGATTAATGGATTTTAACATTTAATATTCATTTATTTAACAGTACAGTTGTGTCCTGCAGGGATAGAATTGCATATGTGTCAATGACATTATCTGCACATTTGAAATAAATTTTATTTCAAATAATTGGCAGGTGTTAGTCTTCTTATGAGCTTCATTTTCCACTTCTGACTCCCATTTGTCTCTCTTACGTATACTTTCCGGGGATAAAATTTAAGGTGGACAAAACTATTCCTAAAGTATTAAGTTAGAAGGTATATAGCAAATCCTTGGGTGATCCTATTGTCTTTCAGGAAACCAGCCAAGTCTTTTTCTGGTCAGGTTTGTGTAGTCTTTCTAATAGGTATTGAACATAGATTATTAATATATTTAACAAAATGCCTTGAAATATTTATGGTTCCTACATGAATAATTTGCATTGAAGCATTTTCAGGATTTTGGCTTTGCTGTTAGCTAAAACGATTGCCTGTTTTTGTATGAAACCATAATTTTCAGTTAAAATTGAATATAAAATGTCATTTTCCTCAGGAACTGCTTTTTTGGAAATGTTTCTATTGTGGCACATAATGTATCAGAAATATACTCTCTCTCTTTAGGAGTTGCTGCATTTACAACCAGTGGGTGCGAAAGATTACCCAGATATGGTATTAAAACTTGTTGCACTCTCTTGGGTGACAAGAATCTCAGCAGATGGGTGGTGATTTTAACAGTGGTTGGCTTTGAATCAAATTTTGGAAAGCTGCAGTATTCTGTCATGATAGTTTCTTAGTATAAATTGATATGTAATTGATATATGTAATAATACTTAAAATATAACATTTTATTTAATTTTTAAAGTTGAAAAAAGATTTCCTTTTTGCTATAAAATTGGGCTTCTTTTCACTGCTGTGGATTATGTATATATATATATATATATATATTCACACAACTACCATTCCTTAAGATCTTTCAGTCATGTTAATAAGTTTCTCTCACCCTGCAACAAAATTAATGTGATGTTCCCAAATTGTATAATTTTAACCATTTTATAAATGCAAAATTTAATAGTATCTATATTCAGTCTTGTTAATGACATTGGTCTGCCCCTACTATAAAGACACAGCTATGTTAACAATTCCACAGCTGTGTATTTAATTCTTTATGTAATTTGTCTATGGTCCTAATTTATTCTAATAACATTAACATACTTCTATGCAGGAACATATTAAGACATGTTTAAAATTTCTAAATATTGAGAAATAAGGAAAATATCTCATAAATTAAAATTTTTGAAACATTCATGAAGGGATTGCTTGAATAAAGGGGAAGGATTCTTTCTACGGGGCAGAATGCTTTAGTAATTTCAAAAGTGCAGTGTATATTGCCAAACCTGAGATGGCTGACAAAAATGAGTATTTAAATAGCAACTGAAGTTCCATACAAATAAATATAGAATGATTCACTTTAGGCAAAATTCCTAACTTCAGATAATTTCTGATAGTGATTGTGGTAATGGGAACTGAATGTGAAAGTCTTGAGGTTTTGATATGAATTCAGTCTTTGGATGCTATTAAAAAAAACAGAAAAAGAGGATGCATATTAGGATAGTTAGGATAACTATAAAATTTACTACTAGTAAAATACTTTGAAGTAGTTTGAAGCTGGTGCTCTGATGTATATTTCTAGCGTTTGCTACTCTATGATACTCTGTAACAGAAAAAAGTATAAAAAACATAATTTGCCTAATCAGAGAAGTTTCCTTGAGAAATAATATGGTGTAGCTTCAAAAACAGGTGTAATGGAAATATATACAATTATTATTTGAGATGAAAAAATGTGATAATACCAGCATTTGAACTCTATTGCTGTGATGGCGAACCTATGGCACTCATGCTAGGGGTGGCACACATAGCCTCTGTAGGCACGTGAGCCGTTGCCCCAGCTCAGTTCAGCATGCATGCACGCGCCTCCCACCGACCAGCTGGTCTTCGGTTCTCTGCCGCGCATGCACAGCAGGCTAGGTGCATGCGTGGGACAGAGCGCATGCATGGGGGATGAGCGTGCATGCGTAGGGATGCAGGCATATTGCATTTTGGGGATGTGCATGCATGCTTTGGCCACTCGGTGCCAAAAAGGTTAGCCGTCACTGATGTATTGCAATGATTTTCAGCTGTTGATACATAGGACTAATGCAGTGGAGTATGGAGTGAAAACTTAAAACTTACCAAAAATTATAAGTATTATAATAGAATAACTTGAAATCTATTTTAAGAAGTGGTCTTTCCATAATGATTGGATCTGCACTCTTTGTTAAAATTATTGATGAGTTATAAGTTATTTTAAAAACCCTGAGAATTACTGAATGAATGAAAAAAGAGTGGGAATTTTAGAACAAATAAAATTAGATTACTGTTCTCTGGAATTTGCTGCCAGCAGAATTTGCTGATGCCAAATATAACAACTTTAGTTATATTTAAAAGAAGATAAATACACAGAGACTAAGCCTAGGTATTCAAATAATTGGTAGTTATGATATCTGTGTATTCAGAACTGCAATGTTAGAGGTTGAATAGATAATTAAATATTCAATACTATTGAATAAGGAGCTGACAGGGAGCATGAGCAGGATGATGATATTGTACATGTCTAATTTATGGGTTTCCTGTTGGCATCTGCTTGACTGCTGTGTATAGATTCCTGGTCTAGCTAACCCAGAAAGGCTGTTACGCCTGTTAGTGGAAAAAAACATGATGTGTACAAATAGGTTAACATAACATAGTTTGAAAATAAGCAGATCAACTACAATACTTTCCTGTCACTAGTCCTGTTAAAATAGACTATGAAAGAATATAATTAAATAATATGGACTTTTTTTTACAGAATGCTATTTAAAATTTATTGCAGCGTGAGAGAGCTACACTTAATCATGAGTCAAATGCACAATTTGCATTAAAAATCAATCTTAGAATTATTTGTTGATTTAAAGCTCATAAAAGCCCGAACATTTGAATAATTGTTTAATAACAGAATACTGCTTCTTTCTCTTTGTTAAACTACAACAAACAGATCTGTTTCAGTTGTGCTGATTGTGATACCAAGGCATGCGAAAGAGAGCTGTCAATCAGTCACTTATAAATTCTTTATCCTTTTATCTGTGAATTAAAGACCTCCCTTAATATTTTCAATTGTGAATGAAGAATTCTGTCTTGCATTTGAAATTTGAAAATGACAGCAAAATAGTGAGCTCCAGAAATGCAGTAATCAAGATCACATTGATACAGAAGAAATACATTATGCCTTTGGTTTCCCTGGGCTGCCACAACAAATTTACAGAGGTGCTATGTTATTGTGAACTACCAGCTCAAAGTAGTTCACAATTTTGGCTTTGGTCGACCACCATGGAGTTTAGTTTTGTTGGAAACAGCTTTTCTATAGACTTCAATGTAATTTGATTGCTCATATGTCACTTTGAGGCAACCAGATTCCTCAGTCATCAAGAGAAGTTTTATCAAAGGTTCAGAAAGTTGTTGAGGGCCTCTTTTCTTGTTCATTTTTAAAATCCTCCAACTTCACAGCTAAAGCAGAATAAAACAATAAAGGACATAATTTTATGAGAAAAACTGAGGAGCTTTCCTATCCTTATTCCTTAGGGTTACTAAATTGGAAGTCAGTTGTAGCAAGATTGATTTCTGAAGCTTATATAAATGAGATTCCCATAAAATGGTTTGGCAAATATTCATGAGCAATTTGTAGTTTGATGCAAAAGAACTTTGCTATAAAACAAACAATACATTGTTTCTAAAATGAGAAGAATGAACTTTGGCTCCAGTGTTAATTTTTAATATTTACTACAATAAAGTTGAATTCTGTGGTGTTTTAAAAAGAAATTTAAGCACTGCATTTTCAAGCCTTTTTTAAAAAATAAAATTTTTATTTGGGTTTTCACAAAACATAATACAAGTAAAATTTCTTTTTTTGAGAATAGCATGGTCCTGGGTTATCACATCTCCATACAGACACAAATTTAATTTCATATTCATCTTTGTGTTCTATTCCATATCTTATTACTATTTTAACACTTTCTCAATAATTTTTCCCTTCCCTTAATTTTCTCAATCTTACTTTTAATTATCTCATTCCTTCCTAAATTCAATTTTATATATATATATCTTTTTCTAAGTTTCAATATCTAGTCATTATATTTATACTTTTGTCTGTCCTGTTTCAATTTCATATTTTCTCATTAAACAAAATTTTTCCCTGTAGTTACTAATTGGAGTATGACACCTTTGTATCTTTTAATTTTTATCCATTCAACTCTTATTTAAACTTCAATTTATGCTTTTACAATTATAACATTCAGTATAACACATAACTTTCAGTTGAATTCTGCTTGGTACATTCTTAAAATACGCACTAAGTTCTTAAACTATATATATATATATATATATATATAAAACAATAATAAATAAAATACTTATTCTATTCCAATTCAGCTCTATCATTAATGTTAGTTATAATCTTTGACATCTTTAACATTTCTTTTCAATAGGGTATCGTACTTCCAGGAACACTTATAATATTTCCATAATTTTTTCATGTTTCTTTCATATTGCTCTTCACTTAAATTTTTATAACACATTCATAATAATTAAAATGTTCCCCTCCTTTCCTAATTTCATTCTCTCATTCTCTTTATTTCATTTATTTATTAAACATTACAATGAATATTTTATCAACCATTTTAATCACACTTGTTTCATATTTTCAAAGTTCATTTCTATTTCTAATATAACAATACTATCTTATGTACCCTTGCAGAATCCCCCTTTCAATTAAGTTTTCACCCATTATCTCTGTGTCTTTTAAATAGGCTTATACCCTTAATCCTTGTACGTTTTTCCTGTTTCTCTATGTATTATTTCTGTCTTTTATAATTTATTTTCCTTTCCCTCTTCCCCCTTATCTTCTCCCTTCCCTTTTCGACCCCTTCTCTAATTCTGATTCTCTCTTCTGTAATCCTCTCTTCTGTTTCTTCCTAATGTTGTAATTACTTTTCAAACTATTCTTTTTTGTTTGTTTTTTCAGATCTTAAATTTTTCACTCTCTTCCCCCCTTTCTTCCCCCCCCCACATAGAATTACTTGGTCATTGAAGATGGCTTCTTCTTTGTCCTGCCCTTCTTGTTCTACCGGCATTTCTTGTTGTTTCTCATAGTTCAGGATCTCTATTTCTAAAAATTGAAATACGAAGCCAAAGAACCTCTTCCTTCTTGTGCATCTTCTTTCTGTTTTTTAAGTTCCATTCTCAATTCTTCCAAGAGTGATCCCATTTTAAAAACTTTTAAACAACTACCCAATTAATTTTAGTCCTTTAGATCCAAAAGCCAAAAATCCAAAAATCACCAAGTAATCCAAATAATCCAAAGCTATTTCTTCTTGCTTCTTTTTTCTACTTTTTCTTCCTGGTGTTCTCTTACATCTTGTTACGAAGTTTCAGTTAAAATGTATCTTTTAGGAATCTTGTTAAAATTTCACTGTTAATTCCTTTCACTTTCAGGTGGCCTCCTCTATTTTTCCAGCTCCCACCCTTTTGTTTTTTTTCCTTCTTTTAAAAATTTTTGAGAATCCAGAAACCTTTATTATCCCTTTGACATTTTATTTTCAGCTTAAATACCTGTTAATGTCAAAGTGGATTTTGCCAGTTTCTGGGTTAAATCTCTTAGTTGTCAAAATAGGGAAGAAAAGAAAAAAGACCAAGTCCTTTCCCTTCCCTCTCTCATTCGCCGCTTCAAAGTCTTCTTTGGGAGCAGTGTTGTTCTTTATAATTCAAATTCCAGGGTACCTTATATTGTTGCTTTTTCAGTTCGACCCGGTAAGCCAAAACTTTCTCTTCTTATCTTCTTCCTGCACATGCTTTTCTGGTGGAGTTCTTCTTTGAGGTGGCCATTTCTGACCACCGATGCAACCGCCTTTGGGAAAGGAAGTAATGGCCAGCTGGGGAGGAGAAATGCGACTCTCCTCGACCCTGCTGGCAGTCTCCCCCCTCTTCACCATATCTGGGGGGGCTTAGCCCCGAAACCAGCCAGCTCAGGGCGCTCCAGTGGCGAGCACAGATCGAAACTGCGCACGATCGCAGATTTCAGTCTGTCGCCAAAGACACTCAAACCGGAAGCCCTGCATTTTGAAGCCTTAAGTTACATTGATACTTTCTTGCTATATATTTGGAGTGGGCAATTGGGGCAAATGGCTCTATGCATACCACTTGTATATTTTGTGCCATATTTTGTCCCCAAAATATCTTGAAATCCAACTGCCAAAATTCTGCAACAAGATGAATGAAGGGGTTATTTTTAATTATTTTTGTAGTATTAGGGCAATGTTGTGGAGGAGGAATGAGATAAAATGCTTTTATTCTGATTCCTAAACCCATCCTTTAACAGAAAGTTGTATTCCCACAAGTAGGAAAACAAACTGAAATGTTGGCCCTTCTTTTCAGTAAGCTACATCTTTTCATTGGAAGCTACATCTTGGCTTCAGCTACCAACTCTATCTGAAACCTTCCTTGGAGAAGTTCTATTTCCCAGTAATTGTGTGCCTGTGGCACACTAATATGTGTGTGTGGGTATGTGTATATCTGTTTATATAACTCCACAAAGCCACAATCCCAAATATAGACAGAGAAAGACAAAAGTATCTTATTAATTGTATTAATAAATACAATTGAATTCATTGTAAAATAGAAAGCTCTGTTAATTATTTCTTACAGAAATAGAAAAACAAACATGGAAATGGAATACAACAAAAGTGTAACTGCATGTAAAAGAGAAGGAAGAAAAAAGAGCAGGATGGGGGGAAAAAAATAAATAAAAGAAAGCTACTCATTATTTCTTCAATAATGACTAATTGTTTGTGGTGGCCTGACAACTCACCACTGATCCCTTGTACATTTCTTTATTTTCAACAGCTGAGGCTGTCCAAAGTATTCAAAGGGGGCAAAACACTCACTGAAGCATTTAAACCAGCCATAGTTTAACTCTGCTAATAGTTCCAGTTCCAGGGAGAATGTTACCTGTTCAAGATACCCAGGCGGAAAACTGAGAAAACCCTTTCAAGCAACTGGGGCTCCTTCTCAGCCTTTCAGAGCATATCATTGATGTAACACATCAAAAAGAGGGTGCTTGGTTGGCCTATAATGAAGTGTCCCTTATGAATGCTTCTAAACCAGCTTTTTCTATCTGACCAGTATTGTAAGGTTGACTCCCTCAAGTTACAGTTAATTATTTCAGAGGGAGAAATGCTTTTTAATATCATAATATTAACTGATATTTCATAAGTGAAATGTTTGCAAAAGCAAGTACAATTTTTTTGAAAGTAGAGCATCATATCACTGCATACTTTTATGTAGAATTGTTTCATTGAGCTTCTTGTCACATAAAGATTTTTCCCATAAATGTCTAATCAGTTCACCCCTACTGGTTTTCTGTAGCTTATCACTTTGAAGAGTATTCAACTAGATATAAGAAAGCTGTGCATTTAACTTTAATATTTTATTACTTATGTTAGAGATAGACCATTCTCTTAAAATTTTGAAGATGACCATTAAACAATTTGATTTAAAAAAATAACTTCCTTTTTTCTTCTTCCTTTCTATAGTTTTCTTTCTGTTTTCATGGTATACATTCAAATCTAGTTATGTTTTGATTAATATATTATTTTAAATTTTTTGCATCTTTCTAGCCTTAGAAAGACTAAATTTCTAAAAAGATACTACTGACTTTAGGAAGAACTTCAGGTTCAAATTGATGTTACACTTTTCAGGTATTTCAAGGCCCCGGGCTGACAGTGCTCCACCTACACCAGTAAATAGATTGAGCATGCCCCAAACTGCAGCTGTTAATACAACCCCACCTCATAATCGAAGACATCGTGCTGTAACTGTGAATAAGCCAACAATGAAAAACAGCACAGTAAGTCTTTAACCTTAGCAACAGTTATGCTGTGTTGACATTTCTTATAATTCAGATGATAATTGACATATTATAAGCAGTATATTAGAGTTCTAAATGAATGTTTTTCTGTTTTTTTCATTCAAATAGGCTAACACTGCTCATGCTTCCAAACACCAGCCATCTTCTACTTCTCCGCTGTCTAGCCCAAACCAGACTAGTTCTGAACCTCGACCGTTACCTGCTCCTCACAGGCCAAAAGTTAATAGTATCTTGAACCTCTTTGGATCATGGCTGTTTGATGCAGCCTTTGTTCATTGTAAGCTTCATAATGGAATAAACAGGGACAGCAGTATGACTGGTAAATATTTCCACCCATTTTGTACACCTCATCCTCTTTCTTGGCATTAACATGTTTGACTAACCAGAATTAAAACCTGAAAAATTATATGATTAACTTATGTCAGTGTGAAATATTATCTTAATTTAATATAAATAGCATCTTGATTTTATTGACCACTTAAGGGACTGTAACAATTAAAAGTCAAATTTTGCAGTTAGGTCACTTATTTTCACTGACACTAATAAAGATGTCTTCTGCAACTTATTGGCTAAGAGAAAGTGGCACGAAGGGAATTGTTTACATCTATGCCTTTAAAAAGCATTACTTCAAAGCCAAATTTCCTAACTGAATTATTTCAAGCAGTTAATTAGTAGAACAGGCAGGAAAGCACTATAATAAGATGTGCCTGCGTTATTTCATTAGTGCTGTTTTTTTTTCCAGAATTGCCATTTGGGTTTCTTTCAGAATTTATGTTATGAAATCGGTGCATTTCAATGATTAGTTAAATTCTTTAGCTTCAAGGGTTCTGTAAACCTGTAGTTTTCAATCTTTGATGATTAGTTTTCTTTTATCTGACTTTCTCATGATTTTTAAAATTTACATATAAAACTGGACATAACAGAAACAATGTATTATAATGTTCCAGATAATAATGGAATGAAGCTTTTGGCTCATAGTTTTTTTCCTAGCTCAATAAGAATACATCATGTTGATATAACTCAGAATCACATTGCATAATACTTTGTAGTAGCTTGTAATTCTGTATTCTATGGAAAATATAACCACTGACTTGACCCTCACTGTAAAATTCTCAAGCCTTTACTGTAGTAATAAATACTGTAGTATTTATTGATATTTAAACATATAATACTAAGAATTTGGAAGTGCAAAAGGTTTCTTTGTTTTTTTCATATGTTTCGTATTGTTAGCATTCTAGTACTTAGTCTAATTTGAATTGTGTAATACGTAGCTGACTGGCTGATCTAGAAAGCAAAATTAATTTGGAGCTGTTTAGTATTTAAGCTACCTAAGATGTCCAGGGCTATAGGCTAGACTGGGAAGTTGAAAAAAGTGTTTTAGAAAAAGGCAATAGCAAATAATTTCAATATCAAGACAGTAAAACTCCATGTATATGTTAGTAAATTAATAGAAACTTAGCTCAGCTGAGATAGAATTTTTCTGTATTATGATATAGGCAACAGGAACAAGAATTTAATTTTTTTTAAAGCTTTTAAAAATAATGAGCTATAGAGAATATAAGATCTATACACAAAGGGCTTGCAGCCCTGCAATATGCAAAATTTGAGAACTGCCTATAGCTACCAAATTCTCCTATCAATCAGACAACTCCAGAAATATTTATCTGGATTTTTTTTCAGGAAATATTCAGGAAATGGAAATATATACCATTGTTTGCTCCCCTCCCCCTTTTCAGGTTTTATAATACTTGGCACACTGTCATTGGAAGAACTATCTGGAATCTTTCATTTCTCAGATTGAAGTGTTTGATCAGAATTTCATTCTCAATTCTCTCAAAGCTACTGGGACTTTTCTCAGAATTTCTAATGGTTCAAGCACTCACTGATCACCCCAATTATTGTCCTCATTTCTTGCCATCTTTCTTTCCTGTTCTGTCCTTATAGAGCAACCATTGAGATTCTGTGGCTGCTTTTCATTTTTGGATGCAACTTTATCATACAGAGTTCTGCACCTCATATTACTGTTCTGTATCATTTTATCCCAAGGCCTTCATTATACTTATTTTAGAGTTTCCCCACCTGGAGTTTCCTCCCTCCCTCCCTCCCTCTTAAAAACCAAGAGACCATTAGTTCTATTCCTGCCTTAGCTACAAAGTAAACATATACGTATGATTGCTTGTCTGAGGTGATAGTTCTTTGATTAGAGTATTGTTTAGTGCTTTAAGTGTTTGGTGTTAATCCTGGTATATATCCTTGCTTATCTGGGTATTGACTGCTGGCGAAGAAGTCTTCTGGTCTTTTTGGTTCCTTTTAGCAGTAAACAAGCAGTAAACAATAGCATAATCCATAAAGTACCAAGAAATAAACAATATTCCCACAGACAGGGTGTAGAGATGCTGTCTAAGAAATAGTCAGATGAGAGGCAGGAGCTCCCAGTGACTTAACAGTCAAGAGCAAAAAAATTTAGGAAGGGCCTGCCCTAATGAATTAAGCAGTTACAAGTGCTGCCAGGAAGTTTCAACTTTCAGACTTTCAGGGTTCTGTTATTTACAGTAAAATAAAATCAGGTCATCTAATTGTATCTCCTGTCTGGTTTACCTGGGAGTTCTGACACAGGCAAACTACTGTATATAATCAGAAAGCAAACTCTGTTCCCTTCTAAACTGAAGATATTACCTAGCAAGCAACAAAAGTTAGACAACACCAACGGCTTCACAGTTCAACCCTGAACTACATATATTCTCTTCCATTGGGGACTAATTGATAAGCCACTGCAATCCCAGCAATACTGTCCTTGAGTGACTTTTACTGGTTGTTACCTGAATACCCATCCCAATCCAAGCCATTCCAGGCTTGGGCCATCCCTGCCCTGAACCATAGTAAGAAATTGCCTCCAACTCCCCCATCTCCCTATCTCCCCCCCCCCATCTCTCTCTGCCTTTTGACTGTTCTTCACTTTGCCTTGCCTTTGTGGAATAACAAATAGCCCCAGAATTTTGCAACTCCGCAAGGAGTCACAAGGAGCCACAGCCATCCCAGTCCCTTGCTACCCTCCGCTCCAAGATTCCTGCCTCCCTGCACTCCACTATCCCAGTTGACTTTCATCACTGTCTTCTTGCTCCTGATGATGATGAGCAGATCCTGCTTATAACTACTCATGCCCTAATCAAGTCCAGATTTGACTACTGCAATGTGCTGTACATGGGGCTGCCCTTAAAGAATATCCAGAAACTTCAATTGAAACAGTGTGCTTCTTCAACAGTGCATGTTACATCTCTGTTCTACAAGCTGCATTGGTTGCCAGTTTGCTTTTGGGTCTACCTCAAAGTGCTGGTTTTAAACTTTCAAGACATGGGAGTGGGCTATCTGTGCGTATTTCAGATGAATGAAACCCTTGTTTAAAGCTCTACTGTGCTACTGCTAAATTCAAATACACAAAACTAAACTAAGTGGATAGTGTGATCACTGTTTGCTTTATGAAGTGATAGACAAATTCAGAAGAGTTGTAATAACTAAGTGAATAATTAACTGTTGTTAGACCAGAAGAATTGCTGGCCACGCAAGGAGGTACTGTAAAGAAATGAAGGAGTGTCTATCTTTTCTGTAACTTCTCAACATTCGAGTGTCATGTGCCTGTTTGTGTAGGCTTAACTACATGTTATGCAGTATAAACTAATAGATTCACATGAATTTTTGAGTCTAATTTCAAACCATTTTCTCTGTTCTGTCCTTTTTTTTCTAGCATTGCTTGCTACATTTGGTTGGATTTTGCTATGTTTTACTACTAGTGTTTCTCTTAAAATAGAAACATCATGTTATTTTAATCTTTTGACTTAGTGAAAGATTGTTTCTATGTTTAGTTGCTTGTTGTAAAGGGTAATTTGCAAAGCCAATATTGGAATTACAGTACAGTATTTCATTATTTTGAAGGACTGCTGAAAGTAGTCCTTTGCATAAACATGTACTTTATAGAAGGAACATTCTCTGCTTCAAGACTTTTGTCATTCAAACCCTCCATTCTATACTAGGAAAGCAAATAGGTTGCTGAAAAATTCTTATTTTTAGATAGTATTGAATCTGAACATGTGTGTGTGTGTGTGTGTGTGTGTGTGTGTGTGTGTGTGTGTGTGTATCTATAGCAAAAATGCCAAGATGAAAATGGATAGTTACTTAAAAAGTGCCCTTAAAGTAAGATAACAAATGTGCAAAAGGCATGCTTTTTGATAGCAGCTACAGATTGCAGAACCCTTGAAGAGAAAGCTTGAAAAGTTCTTTTCTTGCCTCAATTCTTCCCAATTAAGTTGTAATTCAGGGCTATAAACAACCCTTGGTAAACACAGAGAAATTAAATGTGTTGCCTCACATTCTATCTAAAATGAGTGATTGCTGTGGTAGTAATACACCATATGGGAAGTGGCTTTTCTAAGATTGGAGACATTTTTGTTTTATCAGTGGATATGATGGTATAATTAATTCTGCTTTGATTTATGCAGGAACTACTTTATGCAAAGTACTTCACAGCACATAAGTAATGATTGAATTTGTTTTGGCTTTAATTTAAAACAAACAATACATTCCTATTCCCACACAAATCTTCATAGTTACAAATTAATTAACCCAGTGAGATCCTCAGAGTGAAATAAGATGCTTAACTACCTTTTACATTAAAAGGGATTTCTTATAAACCCCTTCCTGGTCTGTTTCCCAGATGATTTGTAATTTGGTAACCTTGAATAAAAGTTTCTTCTATTGCTTTTTTTTTTTCTCTGAAGAAAGGGTTTGAGTGATCACTAAGGCGTTTTTGCCATCCCAGTGGAAACTGCAAATAAGCAAATTGATCTGATGTGAGATAAACAGATAGTAAATTTTATTTCTTCCCATCTCTTTATGATCTCCGTATAGTGTAGATCTTCATTTGTTGATATATGAATAAAAGCAAATTGCTTTCTGAATAATACTGTAGAAAACTAAGTGTATAATATATGAAACCCATGACAGTATTTTAAATCTTCAAAATTCTGTATGAAATCATAATTTTGAACCACAATGCTAATTTCCTATCTGTTTAACAAGCCTGCTAGATCATAAGCTTTTAATATGTTTCAAAACCCTAAATACTACTTAACTTGTTATTACAGTTTCATCATTTTAAAGTATTTTATAACTATTGCTGTCCTTTGATTTATTTCCATTTTATTTCTATTATCTTGCAGCATCTTTTATCCAAATTCTTCTTTCTTATAAATCTTGTAAGTAGGAACTAGTAGCTTCTCTTTAATTGCAGTCATGTTTTTTTTCTTTCTTTTTTTCATAATCCCATTTTTTTAAATTTGTATCATTGTCATTCCTTGTAGCTGTTGCTCCTTACATGGGAAAGACAAATAGCTGTGTGTGCTTTTTTAAGCGGGGAAGATTGTTGGCAAAAGCAAATCTGCCTGAAATCAGTCCCATCATTTTCCGTACTTTAGTCTGTGTTCATGTCATAAATTATAGGAATTTGCACTAACCATGTTTTTTTCCCATAAAGCTTCTTTTTCACAGATCTGGTGTTTTGATTTGTATGCATTCTGCATGTAGTTTTTTCCTCCTTCCCCGCCCCAATATAATATTATATGCTGGATAGCTTATTCAGGACAAAAAATGGCTCATGGGAAGACACATAAAGATTTGGATTTAGCTACCTTGTGCCAAAATTAAATTAGTGAAGAAGTTATCTTTTAAAAAAAGACAATAAAATTTATTTTAACCTATTTCTTCTAAATTACCAATCTGCTAATAATAAACATTCAGTGCATGGGCAAAGCTTCTGTTTGTAAGACTGTAGTTGACATAGGCTGAATCCTATTTGGCTTTCTCTGAAGTAACTCTGAGTTTTGAATTCAATGAGACTTTTGAGAAAGCCAGCATAGGATTACGCTGTAAAATATCTTTTTCCATTCCCCTAAGGTAGAATTGGACTAACAGTTGCTTTTTTTAGTACTGGAGTTATTCTTTTTTGTGAGCATTCATCTGCATGTTCATATTTGCTAGAATTCACCTAACATACCTGGAAAAAAAAGGAATTGGGTAGGGGACATTCTGGCTGATAGCTGGAAGAAACTGAACAGTTACATGTTTCATGAGAACATTAATGACAGTAGAGGTTTGTGACTAAAATGTGTTCAATGCCTGCTGGGAAAAATATAGCCACTGAAAAAGAAGAGTGAACTCCTTGTAGCTTCCTGGTGTATTTTAAATTGTATTGAATTTTTTTCCTCAATCCATGCCACCGAAAGTTTCATAAGCATGCAGGAATTTCCATCTCAGCACTCAGGTCACCTTTGCCATACCATCCCTTTGTGCATCTCATAAAAGCAACTCATCCTTCTGGAAAGCAGGCTTTGATGAAGACAAAACAACTGTAGGAGAAAAAAAAATTAAAAAGTGTACGGAAGGCATTTCCTTCTGAGCATTTTCTCTGGTGCCATAGAAATATATCTCTTGACTTTTTTGAAGCAATATTTTCCATAGACATGATTTGGAATTTGGCATCTGCTTGCATCCTTATTTCTAGTTCCAGTATAGGTTCGCAATACTGGAAAAAGGTAAAGGGGAAGTAATTGGTAACCCAAGAGCTTGCTGAATAGTTAAAAGGTCAGGTCAAGTTTTTGAGGACATAAAGGATTTATATAGTCGGTAAGGAAAATTAATGACGTTGCTGTAAAACAAGTTCCAGGGCTTTTGTTGATGCATCTGGCTGAGAATGTGAATGGAGCAGAGGCTTCTGCGCTTGGGTAGCATGGATTGCTGAAGGAGGAGATGATTTACTTGTGTGTGAAGGTGAAAGGAAATAATTTTCTTATAAAAATCATAGTCCCTAAATGCTTTATAAACAGAGGCATCAACGTAAATGCAGTAAACTAATGTTTTTGATGATTACTAAATTTGACATGATCTTTGTGTCCAGGATCCCATGAGCCTGTGGGATATGCTTGCAAATGCAATGAAACTCTGTGCTTCTTGTTTTTGTTTTAGCTATAGCAACACAAGCAAATATGGAGTTTCGCAGGAAAGGCTCACAAATGTCTGCAGAGACTGTGGCTTCCAATCCTATGTTTGATGCAGGGGAATTTTCTGACAACTATGAATCTGGCAGAGCAGAGGCATGTGGAACACTCTGTAGAATATTTTGTAGCAAGAAAACTGGAGAAGATATACTGCCAGCCTACTTATCTCGGTACTGAGTTACATTTTGAGTTGTTAAAATATTCTGTTATATACCTTTGCTACATATGAAGGGGGTTTTCAGCGTCTTAAATGTTTTGGCACTTCAGATATTGGATTTTAAATTAAGTAATTTTAAATTAAAATGCATCCCATCAATTTGGGTATGTATAAACACAATATCCTGGATTCCATCTTTTTTAGGCAAATAAAATACGGTTTTCCTCATTATATGCTTCCCACACCACTTTAGGAAAGTATTAATATGAAGACAGTGTAATAATGACAACAATAAGGAAAGTACCATAGCAATTCTTTTCTTTTCTCTCTTTCCCATAAAACTTTATTAGGCTTCAACAAAAGTTACAATGTAAGGAAAAGAAAGGATTAGAAAAAGGAAAGCTTGGGAACAAAAACAGACGTTCAAAAAAGAAAAAGAAAAAAATTAGAAAAAGAATTACTTCCAATTTTCTTTGATACAGATACAAATGTAAAATATATTAATCTCTTGCTCTAAAATTAACAATACTGTTCATTTAACCATAAACAATTCTAATTGTCAATTTCCAAAATTAAAGTTTCTTTTAGTTTCAAGCAGAATGTCCATAAGAATTTTCCAAGTTCCATAGAAACAATGCTAGAGAATTCTCTTTGTTTTTGCTCAAAGCAGACAATTTTGCCATCTCAGTCATTTCCATTAAGTTCATTCTTCATTCTTTCATTGTAGGAATTTGCAAGTCCTTCCACTTTTACATAGAGAAATCTCCTTACTGTTGTCATATTTAGAAACAAGATATCTTTTAATCTATTTATCCATCAAGACCTGAAAGGAAAACTCTAGTTTCAATTGTAAATTCAGTTTAAGAATTCTCTGAATGAAAGTACATATGTGATTCCAATATTTCTTAGCTTTCTTATATGTCCACTAAAAATAATAAAAGTATTTTTACATTGATTACATTTTCCCCTTGCTTTTAATTTAGGTTTTCCTTGAAGAAAAATTAATAAACCAACATAGGTCAACTAGGTTTGTGGTATCATTTCTCTTTTTTTAAAAAAAACCTACTTCTGTGAATTTTGGGGACACTCTTGCTTTTATACCTGTTCCAAACCCTTATATGGCTCACCTAATAAAATGATTTTTAAAATCTATATTAACCTTAACTTTGTCATACCAGAAATAGCTGTGCCACCCAAATGTCAAATCATGTCGTTTCAACTCCAATAACCTCCCACTTCTAAAAAGTCATCCAGTCTTTCATCCATACAGTAGGCAGCAGCAAAATCCTGTTTTAAATCAGATAATCCTAGTTCACCTTTCTTTAGCATCTTGCAACAATGTATATTTAAATCTTGTTTCTTTTTATCCTGCCATACAAACTTGCAAATAACTTACTTAAAAGGTGCTTTGAGGCAAGTAGCAAGTTTCAGTTGTTTGGCAGAAACCCTTTTAATATCATTTATAAGAAAGAATGTTTATTTGAAATGTGAAACTGCTAATCCAGATTGCATGTTTCAGATGACATGGTTGTGGTTATGAAAAGCAAATGAATACTCATTTTTCCCATTGTTCTTTTGTATGGTGGCATATTTGACCACTGGCACGTTTATGCAATTGGCATCATTGATTATTATAGGTGAGAAACAGGCAACATAATACATGTAACTTCTAAGAAAGAGGAAAACCTCTCATTCATATGGTTCAAATTGTAATAGTGCTTTTGTTTTATTTGTATTATGTAATTCTGCACATAGCTTAATGTGGAGAGTCTTATTTTCTACAGGGAGGGACAGAAGTATAAGAAGTCAGTCTCTGAATCAAATAGTCCTTTTGTGTAAAGAAAATATAGTATTTTAAATTACTCCTTCGTGTTGATGATCAGTAAATGACTTCAAATCAGATGAACCTACGCTTACCTTTTCTTTTTAGCATTCTAAAAGTAGGTCATGATGTGCTAAATAGACATACTCCTTTGGGTTTAAATTGTAATTTACTCATTCTGTTTGAAAGATTTCCATGCCATCCCAGCTTAGTAATTGTAAGGTAGCCCCTGTGGTTAAGTTTTTAGTTAGAAGAAGGAAATCCCAGGTGCAAATCCCAACTCTAGGGAGCTTACTGGATGTTTTGGTCAGCCATTCTCTAACATCTTATAGTTATTATGTAGATAGGGAGATATAAACTGTCTTGAGCTCTCAAAATAAAGATGGGATATAAATAAAAGTGGTATATAAATACAAGAAATAGTTCGGTGTAGTGGCTGAGACCCCAGGCTAGAAACCTGGAGACCATGAGTTCTTGCCCTGCCTTAGGCACGAAGCCATCCAGGGGACCTTGGGTGAGTCTCAGAGCCCTAGGAAGGAGGGAATGGCCAACCGTTTCTAAAAAAAATCTTGCCAAGAAAACTGAAGGCAAGTCACTGAGAATAGCACACGATTGAATGGAAGGGAAAATAAATAAATGTAATAAATAACTGATATTTTAATTCAGCATAACTAATTAAAACATCTGCCAGACTGAACCAAGCATGATAATTTTCAACATTTAATTTGAAACAGAAAAATGTAGCAGATGCTTTAGTTGCTCATGATGCCTCACTATAAATGCCAAATTTCTCTTTGCTGTTGACCATCTTAAATAACCTTGACTTGCTAATGCTTCTTGTTTACATTTTTCTTTTTCTTGCCAGGTTTTATATGCTTTTAATTCAGGGACTGCAGATAGCTGATTCTGTGTGCCACCCAGTTCTAGCTAGTGTCATCTTAAACTCCCCTGCCTTATTCTGCTGTGACCTGAAGGGGATTGATGTCTTGGTTCCTTACTTCATTTCAGCACTTGAAACTATCTTACCTGACAGGTAAATTGATAACATTCATCTTACTTTCTAAAATGCTAAATATTTTTAGAACCACATAAGCGGGATCACCATGTTGTCAAGGAATTCTATAAACTGCAGCCTTTGCAGATCTGAAAAGTATCTGGTAGAAGAAGGCTGTTCGCTATTTTAAAGAATACAGGTCCAACAGTTCATTTAGTGACTGTTCAAAGTTACACTGAAAAAAGTGACTTATGACCATTTTTCACACTTACGACTGTTGCAGCATCCCCTCTATTGTGTGAATGAAATTCGGATACTTTGCAACTGACTTACATTTATGATGGTTGCAATGTCCCAGGGTCATGTGATCTCCTTTTGCATCCTTTTGACAAGCAAAGTGAACAGGAAGATCAGGGTCATGTGATCTCCTTTTGCATCCTTTTGACAAGCAAAGTGAACAGGAAGATCAGATTCATTTAACGCCCATGTTACTAACTTAACAACAGCAATGGTTCACTTAACAATTGTGATAAAGGTTGTAAAATGGGGCAAAATTCACTTAACAAATGTTTTGCTTAGCAACAGAAATTTTCGGCTCAATTATGTATGGTCATAAGTTGAGGACTACCTGTATTAACTCAGAAATACAGATCAAAGGGCAAAATGGAAGGGAAAGATTATTGATGTGGTTTGTTATGTCTGAATATCTTGTAGCATACATATTATATGAATGTTTACTACAAATTTGCTATTTTATGTTATGCATTTTGATCCCATTAAAAATGAATGAGAAAAAATCAATAAGAGTTGGGAGCACTCGATAATATTTTTCTATCTGTTTTAATTATTATTGATTTTTACTATTGATAGGCGAAGTAAATAACTCATTTTTGAGAAACGGGCATTTGAACATGTAGCTTTCATTATTACATTAGCTACAACTGTCAAACATATAGTTGCACTGATTTTAAAGCAGACTTGTTAAAGAAAGGATTGTTTTAGATGGCTTCTCTGTCTATGTTATAAAGTTTAAAAAATAAATCTGATCATTTTGAGAGTAAAGTTACCCTTACATCATATATAAAGGCATAGCAGTAAGCGTTGGTTCAGCTATCTAAATGCTACGAACAACTTACGGCAACTGTCAGATAGGGATTTTTCCTGTCCTACCTAGAAATGCTATGGATTCAAACCAGGACCTTCTGCTTACAATGTACTAACTTATATTTGACTAAGATGCTCCATTCTCAGTTCTCCAAAAGGTTTTGTGCAGTCCACCCATCTTAAAATATTGACATCTTCTGAGTTAGAAGATGTTGAACATCTTGTCCTTAACATCAGGTATAAATAACATGAAATCACCTGTATTCAAGCTGAATAAGAATTGCAATTTTTTCTGCCTACAATGTTTCCATTAAAACGAATGTATTGGGCTCTTCTACCAGCAAACCATGACATTTTGGTAATCTTGAGCAAACATTAAATGCTACACTTGCACATTTGAATAGGATATTTTTGCTTTGAAATAGAAGTGGTAGGTTTCAAAAAACCTTATCATTTTGTTGTTGTTTTTATCCAGGGAGCTCTCAAAATTTAAAACATACGTGAATCCCACAGAACTAAGAAGGGCCTCTATCAATATTTTACTGTCCTTGTTGCCTCTTCCTCATCATTTTGGAACAATCAAATCAGAGGTAATGGATTTTAGGGATTTTCAGTGATTTTCAAAAAAAATAATTTTAGCCTAAATGTAGCCAAACTAGCAATTAGTATAGGATACTTCCAAGTGCTAAAAATGCTTATTACATAGAAAAGAAATAAATTCACAAAATGAATGAGAATGTGGGGTTTTATTATAAATATTCTTGTATCAAGTAATATTTCATTAAGATAAAATATTTTAGGACTTTGGACATTCATATACCACACTGTAATTTAAAATAGACAGGATCATATACATATTTTGCATCTTGAGCTAATAATACAGTGTGATAGTTAAATGTCAGACCACGTTTTCTATACAGAAGGATTCTTGACATCTCCTTTTGGACATCTCCTTTTCCATTCTTTTGGAGTTTCATATCATTGACAGTTCTATAAATACAAATTTCTGAATATAACTGGAATTTTAATTATATTTCTTTAATCTGCATAGACTGATTTTTTTTTTAAAAAAGCTAGTTACTATCAATTTTATAGTTTTATAGTTCATTTAATAGCTCTGTTGAGCAATATTTCTTTGTTGCATTCTTTAGTTCTGAGTAGGAGTATATTGGGAAAGTAAGATAACACCCTTTTTATTAAGTAGTTGCTAAACACATGAAAGGGAATAAAGATTATATTCAAATGTGTTTTTCAGATTGTTCTCGAAGGAAAATTCAGCAATGATGAAAGTTCATCCTATGATAAACCAGTCACTTTTCTTTCTTTGAAACTGAGGCTTGTGAACATATTGATTGGAGCCCTGCAGACAGAAACAGACCCCAACAACACACAGATGATATTAGGTTGATTTTCTACTTGATCCATGAGATGTGTGCTTTGGAATTTTTTGCATGTTACCTGAGTGATAATAAGATCAGATTCCAGTTACTGAAGATTATAAACAGTTAACTTTTTCGTTTCCCTGGTGTCCAGTATTAGGAGCCAGAGTGACAAATAACTGTTCTTCAAACATTTTGAATGTGTTTTTATAGTATTTGTAATGTTCTGATGACTACAATTTGATTTTATTGAGTAAGGAAATTAAAAATGAAATGTTCAGATAGAAAGAAAAGACTGAGTTTATACATGATGGATACATGCTACTGTGGTAGTAGGCAGAAAGCGCAGGCTATTCTATAGATTTGTACTTACAGATGTATAATATTTGGGGGGCTCATTGGAAGAGAGAGTAATTTTTGGACAAATGACTCAAAATATACTTTTCTCTAATAGCAAACAGAAAAAACTTTTTTTCAAACTATTAAGAATTTTTTTTGATAGATGTATGTATTCAATTGTTTTACAGCACATCTTTTTATTTCTTTATTTAAAGGATCCCCATTTATATACTTTCTTTTTTTTAACCTTATACTTAATATGAGATAAAGGGAAGTCTCTAAAAACACACACAAAAAAAGAAATTTAAGGCAGTACAAAGACATTGCAAAACGTTGACATTGCTAAAATGTATTTTATTTTTATTTTCATAATTTAAACATTAATATCTGCATTGACTTATATTCACATGTCCAAAATATTCTTGAAACTCTAAAGTGCAAAAAGTTCTCCATTGCATATGTCAGTGTGATTCTGGGTGGACAAGTTATGGCCCTCCATATGTTTGACTCCCGTTAATTCTAAATCTAGTTCTAGTCATAATCAGGGCCAAGAAAAGATGGAAGCTGTAATTAAACTAGATCGGAAGCTGCAATTATGCACATTCATTTTAAAAGATTTCATTCTTAACTCAGACCCTTGGAGATATTGGGAGCATCAAAATAGATTAATACTAGCTGTGAAATAGTTTGCCATAGCTGCAAACTATAAAGCTTTCACTAGATGTGATTGCTTTAAAAAAGGGCAAAACTGGCTACAGTCTAACTCCATCCTGCTCTTTGTATTCAGTGAACAGTGCACAAAGGAAAAAAATGATGGATAATCCCCATCCCCACCCCAAAAAAACTGGATATAGTAGAATTGACGTAAAATCCCAAGTTGGTAAATGTGAATCTGAAAATAAATGTCTAATTCTCAAAAATTGGGAGCAATGCCTTCTAATGCAAAAAAAAAGTCCTGCAATTATTTGTTGCATAGATTTTCACAAAATGGCAGTGAAAACAAACATCATTAGAAATAATGTCATACAGACAGAGAAGTTAAAATATTGTCAAATCTTAAATCTTCTTCTATAGGTGCAATGCTGAACATTGTGCAAGATTCAGCACTTCTAGAAGCCATCGGTTGCCAGATGGAAACGGTAAGATTTCTCTCATTTTTAAGGAGGGATGCTGTGGTGAGTCAAAGCAAATTATCCTACAAGCACAAAAGTTTTCTGAGAATAGCCTTCCTCTTCTCATCAAAGCCTGATTTCTGAATTAACAGAATGGTAGTGAGAATATTGTCCTGAAAAGTCACAGTCGTACTAACAGTGGAATTAGCACGGCAAGTGGAGGAAGCACAGAGCCTACAACTCCTGACAGTGAGAGACCTGCACAAGCTCTGCTGAGAGATTATGGTAAGATTGGCTACCTTAATACTTACCCCCCCACCCAAAAAAAAACCCTAGTCTACGAATTCCATTTTATTTAAAGTGGCATCTGCAAGGTTTTAAATAATTTATACTTTTTAGTTGAAAAAAATGATAAAAACACATATTTTTGTGAAGTAGCAAAATTCAGCACTTTTATTCTGTTCCAGCAAGCATTTGGGTGATGGAGGAGGTAATGATTGCTTTTCAACAGATCTGGTTTTGTTTATTTTGTTTTGTCTTTATACAGATAACTTTTTAGGATATGTAGTTTAGTTTATGACTCTGTAAGCATCCTGAGTCTTGGAAGAGGGTAGATATAAATATAAATGATGCTAATAAATAAATAATGGTCATTATGATAAGGGACAGAGGGAAAAAAGTGTTGGGTAACAATTGGTGATTTTGCTTTTTTGCTGCCTTTATTTTATATAACTCAAGGCAGTCTGCCTCCTATTTTTGTCCCACAACAACCTTGTGAGGTGGTTTTGCAGATTTTTAGTTTTAGAATATTTTTCTATTTATTTTGTTGCTGCTTCCCACCCACCCACCCTTTCAGTATTGCTACTTTTTCATTCTGATCATTATTTGCAGCCTTGAGAATGCTACTAAATGTGTATAATGTCCAGTCTGGTTTTTTGTGGCCTTATGTGTTGTGTTGGAATGGTCAAATGTTGATGTAATTGAGGGGGGAAATGTAAATAACTTCAATAGATGTTGCAGTTCCCAAATCTTTGCTTCATTTTCAGTTTTTTTAACCTCCCTGTATTTTTCACACTAAAGGTATATTGTGTTCTTGAACTAGTCGGAGAAACCCAAAATTCATTAATCAATATTAATCAGATGTATATAAAACATTGTATGTGCACAGATTTGTGTGTTATATGTGTTTCCGTTACATTTGAAGATCATTGTTCTACCTAACTCTTTTCATTGTAGAGTTCACTTCAGGACCTGGCAGAGTAATACATATTGTCTCGTTTAGAACATTCTAGCATACTTTTCTGTGGCCACTGAAAACCGGAATGATTCTTTTGACTAGAAAAGCTTGTTTTCATAAGCATTAAGAAGAAATTGTTATCTGAGGTTACAGATTTCTGAATCTGATAAACCAATACCAGTTGAAGATCAGCTTCTTTGATAAAGTTAGAGATCCCAGTCATCCTTCCTAATAACACAGAAGGCACTTTTAATGAATTTCCAAATAAATTCATCAGACAGGCAACTCTTTGCATAACTAATTATTCATCTGAATCTCTTTCTACCACTAATAACAACATAAAATCATCACTTTTAGGTAAAGCATCAGATAAATTACTACATGACTTATCAGACAGTGAATTATTTCACTGAGGTAGACTAGTGTTGTGCTTTTATGGGGGAATGCAGTATGTTATCTGATTAAACTTTGAAGTCCTGTATACTTTTTAAAATAATTTTTCATTAGTTTAACATATGATTACAGAGAAGGAAAATAACTGAAAAGAAAAAGGAGAATTAAAAAAATTACATATAAAGTCATTATGAAATCTTAACCATATGGAATAATATTCTTTCCATTACAGGTAGTTCTCACAGCTTAACAACTCCTTGAAGTTACAACAGTTACTTAAAAAGCTACTTCTAACCTACCCTTGAAGTTACAACTGTGCGTGTGCACGCGCGCACACGGTCCCATAATTACATTTCAGGTGCTTGGTAGCAGGCTCATAGTTACGACTAATTGCAGTGTCCTGTGATCATGTGACCGTGATTTGTAAAGTTTTATGTTGTTTTCAAGCAGAAAATAGCATAAAATGCCTATTGGACATGCTGAGTTTTCTTGACGGCCACCTGATTCACCTTACAATGATGCTATTAGTGTATGTGCTACATTTAGCAATTTTTAGGCAACCCTTCTTTCAATAACTCAGTAGTATAAAATAAAGTGATTTTTTTTCCAGTGGCCAAAGCCAATAGTTTATATGCAATTTTCAATCTGGAATTGTCTCAAAATATAAATATCTCATGAGCATAAGTTTTAAATTATATTTCAGTCTCAACAGCTTTTAAATATGCTTTGTGCTCTATAATGAAGCAAATGCAATGGACCTGTTAGGAAAAGTGAAACCAGGTCCCTGGCAAGATATCAGAGGAATCGCATAATGTTAACTATGCCAGTAGTGGGTTTCTTTTATTAGAACATTTCATTCTGTAGAGACATTTGATCCAGATTAATGCCCAGTGATCAAAGTGAAAGATTTTTTTTAACAAAAACTATATGATAGCAAAACTTGTAATACCTAAAAGATTGTAAAACACTTTTGAACTTAAAATTCTTAATTTTCTTCATAGATATGTAGTGTTCTTATCATGCTTGAGGCAACTTTTTATCTTCTTTAAGATGGCTCACACCAGTGTCTAAAAGTATTCTGAGAATAATAAAAAGCAGCATAAAGCATAGTAATGCAATAATCATTTAGAAATCTTCCCTATAGACCCTGCCTCCTGTCGCTTGCCTTTCCTACCTGAAATTAGTAGTCATGATGTATTTCCAGAGTAAAAAGCACATTTGATAGCCTCAGGGTAGCTAAGTTAAGTGAAATTAACTTCAGCTTATTATAGCATTAACCAGTCTTGTTTAATTAGTGATTTTTCAGTGAGGGCTTATGTAATGTACTTAAATGAGACTCACTTTGCCACTACATAATGGATGTTATTGATTGGACATGAGGTTGCAGAATTCTGCTTCCCAACTTAATCGGCAGAACTCTGTTATGATCAAAACCTAGCCTTAACAAAGAAACATACAAAAAAAATAAAGAACAAGCCAGATTTATAGGACTGGAAATAGAGCTCTAGAAAGCTTCTTGAAGCTAAGTGGCAAAACTTAGTGGTATTATGGGTGACCTGGACATTTTTGTCAGCTAGTACAAAAGCTAAGTAATCATCTGACTGCCCTGGAGTCATTGTTAGAAAAGAAATCACCATTTTTTAATGTAAATCCAAATAAAAATGGCAGTGTAATAGTGTACCTGTGATAGTTTCTCCATACCACAAAGGCCAGGGTGGAAAATTAAAGGAATATTGTAGTATTTCCCTTATAGGAATGTAGAGGGAAGGGCGTTGAAACATAATCTTGTGAAAACCCAATTATATACATAGGATAGACCAGTGTAGAAAGATAAAATGCCATGATTCTCCTGTCAAAGGCAGAAGATTAAACTTCAATACTAGATCTAGGAGGTGTTGTGTAATCAATTCCTTAGCCTGACCCTTGTTTAATATACATAAATTAATTAGGAATAGGCCACACAATGTGATTTTCCAGTTAAAGACTTTCTTCCAATTGGAATAAAAATGATTATTCAGCATTAGGTGGGTCAAACCGGATGGACTCTAAATAAGTGTACTTTATTGCTGCTATCCACATTTTAGTTTTTACTCTGGCAAGATCAGCTTCTAACCTAAGGACTGCATCAGCAACAGATTTAGGTGCATCATTTCCTAACATAACCTTCAGCATAGTATTTGGGAATTGTAGGAAGTCCAATATATCTAAAGACCATTCTAATCTAACTATTTGGCCTGTGCTCCATTTTGTTTGTCTAAAAGGATTGGTCTCAATGATGGTATTAAAGCTGAAGCAAAATGCCCCTATGTTATTGAGTTTTTGATTAATGTGAGTTCAAAGTACAAAGACAAAAGTCCATTAGTGACCGTGAATTGGTTTATAATGTATGTGACTGCAACAAATATATTTGTAAAGGCAGAAAAAACCTGGCAAAAATATCAGAAATAGATTCTAAGAGGTATGAAGCCACTTTATTTAGTATTTAGCTACAATATGTACGTTGCCATGTATTAACCTATGATGGCTTCCAAAATGCTCATTCATGGTAAATGAGGAGACAGCAGCATTTTTGTTATATTTTGTGAAAAGACATCTAGTTCCATATTATTTTGTGCTTTAGGAGTAGTTTATGTTTTCAGTAAGGTAATAGACTTTTAAAATATTGAATTGTGAAAGTAGCAAGCCTGGGGCATGGAAAAGTTTTCTGTTTTTATCAGAACAATAATATTGCCAACTAAAAACCAGACTTTGCAATAGAGAAGATTGGTTGGGGAAAGGTTAGGTTTTTTTAACTTGTCATTCTGAACTATTCACTTCTCAAATGCAGAAAACTTTCCATTTCTGGAAAAAGATAATATTTAGATATAGAACACTAAACATAGGATATTGTTAGCTACATAGTAATGTTACATTTATTTTGCTCATGTTTTAGTTCCTGCTAAAAAGGGCATTTCAAAATTTGTCACAAAAATACAATGGCAAGGCCAGGGGACACACAGAAAATTTATCTTATTTTTCGGACCATAAGATGAACCTAGGTTTAGAGAATGAAAACAAAAAAAAAAAAGTTTTTTGCCTCTGTGCATCCCATTTTTGCCCTCTCTGGCATCCAGGAGCACTCTGCTGGCCAAAAACGGGCTCGTTTTGGGCCTCCGAAATCTTCCACGCGTTCCATTTTCAGGCTCCCTGACGCTGGGGAGGGCAAAAAACAGGACCAGCAGAGGCCTCCAGGGGACAAAAACGTGCCCATTTTTGGCCTGCAGAGTGCTTCTGGATGCTGGGGAAGGCAGAAACAGGACGTGCGGAGGGTTTGGGAGGCCAAAAACAGGTCTGTATTCGCTCGATAAGATGCACAGACATTTTGGGGGGTTGGGAAAGTGCCTCTTATAGTCCGAAAAATGTGGTAAATTAGCCAAATGTATCAAGATTTCATTAGCAGCATCGACCAATATTTTAGAATAGTACTTAGCTACCTTAATTAACATTCAGGACCTAAGTTACTTCCTGTTGAATGTTTACTTCCTGAGAGGAGTATGTACTTTGTTTTCTGTGTGTATTGTGGCTGCTTTAGCTTCTGCCTGATGGACTGCTTTGCTAATTGTCACTAATGCTTAGTTGTTTTCCCTCTCTGTGGTGCGTGGTATTGGGGTTTATATCCTAGCTCTTCATACAGATACTGCAGCTGGACTCCTGATCCGCAGCATTCATTTGGTAACACAGAGGCTCAACGCACAGTGGAGACAGGAAATGAGCATTTCACTAGCTGCATTAGAGCTGCTCTCTGGTCTGGCAAAGGTGAGCATTAGGGAATCTTCTGAGAATTATTTGTGTTATCTTGGGCTTATCTTCCCTTTATTTCTTTACCAAAATCCCTTTCCTCCTTTGGGAATGTCTAGCAGAGCTGGCAATGTAACTTGTTCCATAGTAGGATCTCATATTTTTCCCTACTTGGAAAAAAAATGCTACCAAAAACCTGAATTGAATAGCAATTAAATAAAATTAGTTAAAAACAAAGCTCTTTAAGTCAAAAGCATTTAGAAGAAATAAAAATCCAGTATCCATGGACCTTTTGCCTATAGTTTGGTGTATTAAATTCACTTGTGTTTTTATGGGGTTTTAATTTAGACTTAAATGTAGAGAATGATTTCCTAACGCCTATGCAACTTTTTGTACTTCTCATGTCAGATGAAGGTTGGCGTTGACTCTTCTGATAGAAAGAGAGCAATTAGCTCTGTGTGCTGCTACATTGTGTATCAGTGTAGTCGTCCAGCTCCTCTCCATTCTAGAGATCTCCATTCCATGATAGTAGCAGCATTTCAGTGTCTCTGTGTTTGGCTCACTGAACATCCAGATATCCTTGATGAAAAGGTGAGTGAAAATTCCACTCTATATAAGCATGGTTATTTATAACAATTAGTCCCTTTTAAAAATTTAAACAACAGTTAAAAGACAAATAGCGGTAGATGCAAGCATTTCGTATTGACTCATCAATACGTACATTACAGTAACAAGGTTAAAATCAGCCTCAAATACAAGATCTAGCAAGAGCATTAATTAAGCCTATAATGTGTGCAGGAATGCAACCAATGACAAGTCTTACATCCACGGGTGGCGTAGATTGATATACAGCTCTTTCTGCACGCAGAAGGGACGCTTCAATTGTTTAATGGCAACCGCTTCAGCAAAACATAGAAAATGAGAGTTCCCATGGTGCAGTAAAACGTTAAATGCAGAGTTTGGATCCACCTGGTGGCCCATAGCTAGTAAGTGCTGCACAATAGCCAAAGAAGGCATTTGATGGCCATGATATGCTGCTGTTGTTGGATTACTCAAGGCTGTCTGGACCCATTTCGGAAGATGCTCCTTTATTCTGAAAGCCAAGCAGCTATCAGTTCTGCTGATGTAATTGTCTTTTAACCGTGTTATTGTAATGTAGGTACTGATGAGTCAATATGAAAAGCTGTCCATCTGTTGCTGTTCATCTTTTAACTGTATTGTTTAAATAATTATTTGTGGTAATAACTACAAGTAGTCCTCAACTTACATTCCTTTATTGACCATTTGAAGTTGCAACAGCACTGAAAAACTTTATTTAGGAGCAGTTTTCACATTTACAACTATTGCAGCATCCCTGTGGTCACACCAGCAAAATTCAGTTGCTTGTTTCATATTTATGGTAGTTGCAGTGCCCATGGTCATGTGACCACCTGTTGTGGCCTTCTCACAAGCAAAGTCAATGGAGAAGCCAGATTCACTTAACAACTGTGACAAGAAATGTTGTAAAACTGGGGCAAAACTCACTTAACAAATGTCTTCCTTAGCAATATAAATTCTGAGTGTAGTTGAGGAATGCCTATATATCTTTCTACACTGTGTCTGCATGTTTTGTTTGTAAAAGCAGTGCAATAAGGAGTGTAAAGTTTTCATTGCAAAACCCCATTTCACCCTTCAACAATTGCCCCAGGAATTATCCTGTAGTTTGTTTTCAAAATATGCAGTCCACAACAAATCATGACATTTGCCTCAGTTAAACCACAGGCGATCGGGTAAAGTAAAAGCAGTTACTAAAACACTGGTAATTTGCATGTCCTTTCTTAAACATTTTTAATCACAAAAGACATGATGGACATATATGTATGCATCGTATATCCTCCCACTCCAAAAACTAACTATCAAAATGACTATATATCATTTTAAACCTAGTACTGGTGAGTTTTAAGAACAGCAAAAAGCATCTTAGAGTTTTTATCATTATAGATTCCATAGGTGGTAGGTTGTTTTTGGTCTGTTCAATTACAACGTTTCTTGAAAATATCCAAGTGATGTCAATGTCAGGAAAGTGAGCTTTTAACTATATGGTGGCTGCCCTAATAAACTAATAGTGCAAAGAAAATTAATAGTACCTAAGAAACTAATGAAAACCTAAGCTATAACAAATCGAAATGAAACAATGTAAAAGGTCTCCATTATGATTTCTGTGATTCACGCATACGGATTATCTACATATTCAGAATCCTTCTGAGACACTTTCAGAGTTTACAGGAATGTAACAGGAGCCCTACACAGTACATACCACAAAGCTAAATATAACTCCTGCTTAATCCTTTCAGGTTTTTTGGACCAATCCAAAGATGGAGCATTCTTCTTTGATTCCTTGTTCTTATTGTTGTTTTTGCTCCATTTATTCATTTTATTCTGCATTCATCCTCTCATTTTTTTTTCTGAATATTTATAGAGTTGTTTAAGGTCTTAGTTAACTTAGTTATTTTATTTCTTTATTAAAGTGTTATTTGTTAAATAGCTGAATGGTACAGCATTCCTTTTTTAGGATTGTTTAAAAGAAGTATTGGAGATTGTGGAACTGGGCATCTCAGGAAGTAAATCCAGAAGTAGTGAACAAGAAGTGAAGTACAAAGGAGATAAAGAGCCAAATCCTGCTTCCATGAGAGTGAAGGATGCAGCTGAAGCTACCCTCACGTGGTATGAAATATTATTGAAAGTAATCCTGTTAACCACCGTATAACATTTTTCTTAGCTTGATTAATGTTTGTACAATGAATTTGCTCGAAACAGTGTTTTTTACTTAAAACTGAAGAATCTTGGAAATATTTATTTGGTTTAAAGAATATACTTTCAGTTTCAGCATTTTCTTCTAAATATCATTTTCTTGATTATATTACTTAAATTATAAGCTGTTTGATGCTGTGTGACAGCAAGACAGCAGTAAAAATGTCATAGGTACAATTTATGCTGCTTTCAACGTTCTAATATTTTTCCTACTAAATATGTCTTGACTAAATTCTTTTGCTTTACAGCATCATGCAAGTTCTTGGAGCTTTCCCTTCACCCAGTGGCCCTGCTTCTCCTTGTAGCTTAGTAAATGAGATCACTTTAATTAAATATGCTCGTCTGCCTTCTATAAACAAGTACAGCTTCCGCTACTTTGTCCTGGATAACAGTGTCATCCTTGCAATGTTAGAGCAGCCTTTGGGGAATGAACAAAGTAAGTAAATGTATTGTGTGTATCTTTTCAGACATCCTTGTGTATGTGTGTTTGCAGTTAATTAAACTGTTCTTCTGCATTATATAATATTGTGCTGAACTGTAGAAATTCTGCCATATTAAATTTGGGTAGTATATGTGAAATGCAGCTCAATTCAGTTTCAGGATGGTTCATCCTGGTTTATTTCAAACTGACTAAGAGTTTGCCTGTTTTATTTGTTGTATTCTTCGTTTACTAGCTTATTTTTGGAGCAAGGTTTTACTAAAATATACTGTGAAAAAATTGAAATTTTCCTTTTAGATTGGCTTTTAGGTAACCTTACGAAAAGGTATTTCAAAGAGACATATTACAAAGTAGATTGTAAACTGAATTATGCTAGGAAAATGAAGATAATAAAGCTGTAATCATCATGGCTGTATAGAACATTTATTATTAAAATCAGCAAATCTTTGAATACCAATTACTGGGAAATAAGTAGAAAAACTTGTGCCATTTGTGTTTGGTTTACGGGTTTTCCATAGTCATTTAGGTACCATTCAGGCACAATGCTGGATAAGACTGATCCTTGCTCTAATCCAGCAGGGTCTTACATTATTCGGAAATTCCAGCTAGATTCTTTAGGCTCATTTTTTGTAACTTTCGAGCCTCCAGAACACATGATAAAACTGAGATGCAGTATAGGAATTTGAACAGAAGCCAGTTAAATACAAAATTAAGTCTAATTCTATTTTAATAAGCCTTGAAGCTTACCTGAAAATATAGCACATCAGAGAAATGTTTTTGTTTTGAGTCACTCAATAATGTGTATGCTATAATACCATTTGCTTTTATTCTTTCCTCTTGCTTTCATTCCTCTGGTAAATTAAGACTATCCAAGTTTATTTACATACATAATGAGAGAACCAATTAGTTTCTTTCCAGTAATTGTATGTAGCTCCTGCGCATAGAGCAAGCTTATGCTTTTATCTTCAAATCTGTCTATTGAATTCCTAGCTCTGCCAATTGTGTTACTAAACTTTTTCGTCCTTTAATTGGTTTATACGTGCCCAATTGAATTTTTTTCAGCATGATTATTTTAAAAGGTTGTTCATGCTAGTGTTTCTCTTCCCCAGATGACTTTTTTCCTTCAGTCACCATTCTGATTCGTGGGATGTCTGGAAGACATGCGTGGGCACAACAACTTTGCCTTTTGCCAAGAGGAGCCAAATCAAATCAAAAGGTTTTTGTCAGACTTCTGGGTGGAACTAATTTGCTTTCTTATAAAAGCCAAGGAGCCCTGAAAAATGTTCAGTAAAGTGCTAATGTTACATTACCCTTGGTGCAATGAATTACTGGTTTTAATTCCCTTTCAGCTTCACTTCCAAACTAACCATGTGCACCATGCATTATTTCCTCTCTATTCATTGTAGAGCTTCATCGAGGATTATATTTTTAAAATTAAAATAATTTATCATTGAATTGGGGATTATTTCCATTATCATCCTAATTTGGGAAATTATTGGATAATGAATCATGTTCATATATACAGTATGTGTGGTTCACATCTTCTGTTTAACACTTGCAATGTTTCATAATAGGATAGTAGTTATGGTCTGTCCTTTACCAATCTAGCCGTAGTTATAAATATGCATTAGAATATCTTCAGCATAACTACTGTTTTCTTTAGTGATATATCAGTTAATATAAAAAATTTGATTTAAAAGAAAATATCACAAACCATTTATTTATTAATAATCCTGAAGTAATTATGATGTCCTTGTTCATCATTATTCCAGAAGATTTAGGTTTTGTTTTGGTAATTTGTTTTTTCTCTGAACTAATCATAGTCTAATAAATCAAAATTATGAGGGTGGACATTGGTTCTTCAAGCTTGTGGAGAGCAAGCCTCCACCCTCATCCTACACCTGAGCTGCAGATACTCTCCACTATCTCAAATCAAAATTATGTACCAGAAATAATAGCTGACACAATATTGTTTAAATTATTGTTATATTAATTAAAAATAATGTTTGCATCCATGTGAACATGTGATCAAGTGAGGTACTAATACCACTCTATAAAGCCTTAGTAAGGCCACATCTAGAGTGCTGCATCCAATTTTGGTCACCACATTATAAAAAAGATGTTGAGACTCTAGAAAAAGTACAGAGAAGAGCAACCAGGATGATTAAGGGACTGGAGATAAAAACATGAAGAACAGTTACAGGAACTAGGCATGGCTAGTCTAGTGAAGAGAAGGACCAGGGGAGACATGATAGCAGTCTTCCAATATTTGAGGGGCTGCCACAGAGAGGAGGGGGTCAAGCTATTTTCTAAAGGACCCGAAGGCCAGACAAGGAATAATGGATGGAAACTGAACAAGGAGAGATTTAACCTGGAAATAAGGAGAAACTTTCCGACAGTGAGAACAATCAACCAGTGGAACAGCTTGCCCTCGGAAGTTGTGGGAGCGTCATCACTTGAGACTTTCAAGAAGAGATTGGACTGCCATTTGTCAAAAATGGTGTAGGTCTCCCGCTTGGCAGGGGGTTGGACTAGATGACCCACAAGGTCCCTTCCAACTCTGATTATCTGTTAACTTATGTCCATAACCAAAGATACAGATGAATGTTACTTGCTCATATTTATAGTTGGCAATTTTTCATATCTGTGGTTTTTGGCACAAAGTTTTTACTCAACCATCTTTTTACTGCATCCACATCAACATGAATTTCCTATTTCTTCTGATTCTAAGAGTCTGCATAAGTTTGACTTAATATGATCACCATTTTTAGCATGTTATTTAGGCATACTAAATAATTATTTGAATGTTACTTTTCTGTTGAATTACTAGTGTTGCCAGCCCCAAAGTTACTTCAGTCTGCTTCAATGTTTTTACAATAACGAAATATTAAAACTTTTAAAGTAAATGTTAAAATTGATTGTTTTCTTTTCAACAGCTGTTTGTCCCAGAACCCCGTCCTGCACCTAAAAATGATGTTGGATTAAAATATAGTGTGAAGCATCGGCCATTTCCTGAGGAAGTGGACAAAATTCCATTTGTGAAAGCAGACCTGAGCATTCCAGACTTGCATGAGATAGTTACCGAGGAAGTAAGAAATTTACAGTTTCCTGATTTGTTTCACGTTGCTCAAAACAACTTGTTAAATTTTTCACAATTATTTTTACTCTCGTGCCTGCATTCATATCAGTCCTTCTAGGACAAAATAATGTGTTTGTGCATTTCTGCATCTATTAGAACTTTCTCTGCTTACTGGACATATAAAGTCAGTCATCCTTTTTCAGGAAGCCGTTGCCAGATATCCTGTTGTCCTTGTCCTTTTCCTATACTGTGAAAATGTGAAATCAGACCGATTGCAATAGTTCTTTTCTTTAGGTACTGATTTAACTGTATGTAGGGGCTGAGTAGCAGGTGAATTTTTGTAACCTGGCAACTGATCAGTCAGAATTTTATTAGGTAGAAAGCTATAGTGAATTGCAGCAGCTTTTTTAGGTACCTAGTTTCATTGCTTTTTGAATCATGAGAAATTCTTCAGTACACCTTGATTCTACTTTTGACACTTCTGAATTTCTGATAAAGTTGCTAAATATGTTTCAGCTGGAAGAACGTCACGAGAAGCTGAGAAGTGGAATGGATCAGCAAGTTCTTTATGAGAAATCTATAGATCAGAAAATGGAAGAAGAATGGAGAAAGAAAAACTTCCCTGATCCAGTCACAGATTGCAAACCACCCCCTCCTGCACGGGAGTTCCAAACAGCCCGCCTTTTCCTTTCTCACTTTGGATTTCTATCTCTAGAAGCATTGAAGGTGACTGAAAACTTGATCATTATCTCGTTTGCTTCAAGCACAATCATTAAAATAAAGCCAATAAGTAGCATTGATTCCAATGACTTGTGGCTTAAACTAGGTGCAACTTTATAAAGTGTAATAGAATAGTTAAACTCTTTAACTGTTCATGTGTATTATTCAGAAAAAAACTTCTGTAAGTGTAAGACTCCTATCTTGAAAACTGTGCTATTAAGTAGAAGAGTATGACATACTTCATAATGTACAATAAGGTCTTGCACTATATTATCTATGTGGGAGATAATATTACCTATTATGTTAAGGCAATTGATTTTTATTACTACTTTTTAAATAAGACGACTTGAATCATGAATCAAGAACAGGCAGACATTAAAAAATGTTGGACTTTACAAGTTGGAAATATCATATTAGTAATGTGATGAGCAGATGGGTAGACCTATAATGTTTTGTTCTTTGAAGGGAGTTGATAGATTAAACAAAATAGTGTATAAACCTGTTAGAAGATTAAAACACCTTTTTAGGATTTATTTTTACAAAAGAACATATTGTTGAAATTAGTGATTAGCAGAATTTTACAGTAGATGTCTCTGGGAATTCCAGGAGCAAATAGTTTGATTTATGTAAATTACTGATTCTTGATGTGTAACTTTTTCTCCTGATTCCCTACTTGTTTTGTAAAATATTGCTAATAAAAAGTTCCTGAACATTTTTGTGTCATTTTGGTTGAAGTTAATAAGCTTATTACACAGTTGTGGCTTTTGGATTTTCTTTTCATACACCAACATAGCAGTTATTCATTAACAAGTTAAAACAGTTTTTCCTACTTCATCATAAATATTTTTAGATGTTATTTAGCATTAACATCTGTACTACTTTTTTGATTAGGAACCTGCTAATAGCAGACTACCTCCTCACCTGATTGCACTTGATTCCTCTGTGCCCGGGTTTTTTGATGATATTGGTTATCTGGACTTGCTGCCATGTCGTCCTTTTGATACTGTTTTCATTTTCTACATGAAGGCAGGCCAAAAAACAAGCCAAGAAGTAAGTAATATGCTGATTCCTTGTAGCTTGTTACCAGCTGGTACAAGAATGTACTGTAGGGTGTATCAATAATTTGGAATTCAATGGAAATAAAACCATTGAATTTTATACCACAATAATTTGATTAAGTTTATTTTACAAACTGTAAAAAAATATACATAGTTCACATTTTTTTAATTTTCTTTCTTAGCCTACCCTAATATTACTTATTCAGGGGAAAAGGTTATGTGGGACATTGGAAATGGTGTTTTAGAACTTTTTTGACACTTCTTAACCACTGTGAGGAACGAAAAATTCCTTTAAAAAGCAAAACCATTTTCAGGAAGCTGAATTCTGTATTAAGTAACAGTCCTAATCCTAATCCTAACCCTAACCGTCCTGTTGTTGTTTATCAAACCAAAATAAACTGTGTCTCTGCATATTCCATAATATTCCTACCTCCAGTGGTTTCATTAAGCCAATATGTCCATTGGTGTCCTAAGAAACATATTTGAGGATCTTTGGAAATGATATCAAACCAGGATTTGAGAAATTTGGTTTAATTAACTGATATTAGTGCTGAAATTGGGCATATCAAGGGACTTCTACGGGCATAATTGTATCTACTCTAAACATTTTGCATTGTTTCTGTTTGAATAGATGGCATAGTGTACAGCTAATCTTATTTATTTATTGTACCAGCCAAATTGCTTGATACTTCAAGGCAGTTACCCTGGATATCTTAAAAATGCAAAAGAAATTGCTGATTTCCACAACAATGTTAGTAAGAAAATGTCTCTATATCTTTTGTTTTTTTTCTGCTATATGGTCTTTTCTTCCTCAGATTTTGAAGAACGTAGAGTCTTCCAGAAATGTTCAACCACACTTTCTAGAGTTCTTGCTATCTCTTGGATGGTCTGTTGATGTGGGCAAGCACCCTGGATGGACAGGACATGTTTCAACTAGTTGGTCCATTAATAGCTTCTGCAATGAGGAGGGATCAGAGCAAGGTGAGGTGTTTTCTTAGGCTCAGGACAGTGTAACATACTGAAATAGATCAATTTCCTTTCCCCCATCACCTCCATTTTAGCAAGGTCTAGGTGGACTGAATAATCTTAGCAGAAAAGTCTTTGTGCGGGGCAGAAGTAATCGTTCTACAGTGATTTGGGAAGCTAATTACTCAGAATTACTCCATGTCCTAACACATGGATTTAAGAAGTTGGAGTGTCCTAAGACTATTGCTCTTCTCATGCTTATGTTGAGATAGGTACACCCAGTCCATAGATCTTTCAGTGCAGTATATACAGCATATAAATTCTTTTCAGTTACTCTAAAAACAAGTTAAACTTCAAAATATTAAGAAGACATAGCTCTTTTAATAAAGCACAAAATAGGACTTGATTTTAATTCTTTCCTCTTCTCAGATGAAGTAATCTGTTCAGAAGACATGGGAGCAAGTATTTTTAATGGGCAAAGAAAAGCATTATATTACGCAGATGCTCTTACAGAAATAGCTTTTGTTGTTCCTTCACATGTGGAGTCCTTAAGTAAGTGTACTGCATATATCTTTGATTCTATAAGTGATTGAGAAATATTTCAGCATTCAATTAGAACTGTATCCTGCATTGCAGAAGAACTTGACACATAAGAAAAATATGTGGTAAATAATCCATTTTACTTTGTCACTCTTAAACTGGAACAGGATTTATTTTGTTCCTCTCTACTGCAGAAAGCCATAGTGGTTTTGTCATCTTGATACATGTTCCTGTGTTCCACATCCATTTCTTTTGTCATCCTTTTGTCATTATCTCTTAAGGTTTCAATATTACCAAATTCATAAAATATTCAAATGTGGAATAGAAATGTTTCAGCTACTTTTTAAAAAAGTTCTGTGACATATCAGTAGCATACAAAGTTTCTTTTAGGGAAAACTGTAACAGTATATATACAGGAATGTTTCCAGATAGTTACAGGAAAGTCTTTCACCTAAAATTCTGTCCAGCTGTTTCCAGTCAAAATTGAGACAAACTGAACTGGATCACTAAAAGTTTCTTATTCTCTTCTGATCACATTTTATTGCAGATTAGGGAAATTATAGGGCTCCAAAATTGCATTGTGGATTCTTTCTGCACTTAAATGAATGAGCTATCTGGAAAATCACTGTTAGCATTCAGAATGGATTCGGAATTGAAAGGCCTTCTTGTTTTAAGAAACTTATTTCTTTTGGGTTTCAGCAGATTCATTGGAAAGCAATGTCTCAGACCAAGAAAGTGATTCTAACATGGATCTCCTACCTGGGATACTAAAGCAGCAAGCACTGACACTTGAGCTTTTTCCCAATCATACAGACAATCTCAGTACTTCACAGAGGGCAAGTTTATTCTGTGTGAACTTTAAATATAAGTTATAGATTTTATACATGTCTTTTTCCTAGTGTTTTTTCTCACAGGTGCAGAGTCCGATTTTTTTTCCATATCAATCAAATGATGATCAGTTGGTTACTTTAGGAATCAACTGACCAGCTTGCTGCCAGAACCTGATGTTGTGGGTGAGAAAGAGTGTCTGGCCCAAAGTTTTTATATCTAAGGCAGTACTAGAATTGACCGTCTCCTGGTTTCCAGCCTGGAGAGGTATCTTTGAGTGGCATACAACAACCCAGTAAAACAGTAATAAATGAAACAGTCATTACTTTAAATTATTATATAATAATTATTAAAAGAACCCTAACAACTATAAAAAATTAAAATAAGAAAATAAAATAATAGATGGAAAGATGTTAATAATATCAGAGCCATCTCACAAATTCATCCAAGCTTGCTGGCATATCCAGGACTTGAAGGACCTTCAAAAGGAGTAATGAGACTGACTTCATTTCTGCGAGGAGAAGATACCCACTACCGGGCCTTGAGCTGTTTGGAACCGGGCCACAGAAGTGGTGGGTGAGCATGTGCTTGCATCCCCACTTGCACAAGCAGCAGGTGAACATGTGCGGGCTCCATTTGTGCAAGCAGCTTGCCCGCTGCTTATGCAACTGGAGCTGTGCAAGCAGCTTGCCTGGTACTATTCCCCCTCCCCACAGTCCGCAAAGCCGGAAAAGTTGGGGAATTCTGTGATGAAGCAAGCAGTGAAATCAGGAAAGGGTGGTCCTTCAAATAACCTGATCCCATGTAGGGCTTTAATGGTCAACCCAGAATCTTTGCAACAGTGCAATCCCATTCATCCCTAAAGATAATAATGTCCTAGAATCAGGAAGCCCCAAAACTAAAACCACTCGGTCTTGCCTAGGTTCAACTGAAGTTTGTTCTCCATCTAAACCCCCACAGCCTCCCACAAAATTTAATAGATACAAGTCTCCACCGTTTTGCTTTGTCATGCAACTTTATCATAATAATGGCACTAAGGCCTCATCTTCTTCCAATATACTTTATCATAAGAAAATACCTTAAGTGCAATATTTTGTAGCCAATTGGCTATAATTAGTTTTGGGAAATACTTAGTTTAACAGAGACGATGTTTGTTGGTAGTAAATTGGTTCATAATCAGTTATTTGTTGCTGAAATGTGTTAATTTCCTTCAGAGTCTTTTAGCTGAATACATGCTGCTAATTTTGATTAATAGGAAAACATTTGTTTTGTTTTATACTTGCAATAGCTCAGTCCAACTTCCAAATCAAAGAAGTTTCCACAAGGTCGGGCTATTCCCCCTATGGGACCTGAAACCAAGGTGTATGTGGTTTGGGTTGAACGCTATGATGACATAGGTATGTGAATCTTGGGATTTGATTATGAATATGAAAGTCAAATGTCCCTCCCTCCCTTCCTTCCTTCCTTGCCCCTTAGGGTTTTCTGCTAATTTTCCATCCAAATTTTCATCAGGTCCAGTCCTCTTCATTTTTTTCTATCACTAGCTATTAACTAGCTATCATTATTTGCAATTACAAATTTGATTTAGTTTCCAGTTATTATGTTTGTGTTCTCTTGAAACTTTATGGATTTGAAAATGTATTTATTGTTGTTATTTAACCTTATATTATCATTGTCTTGCAGAGAATTTCCCTCTCTCTGACTTGGTTTCAGAGACTAGTACTGGAGTAGAAACTACAACAAATAGCAGCACTTCGCTGAGGTATAATTTAATTTCTCTACCTTTTCAATGACATTGTTTCTACATGGGTATAGTTTGCATCTGTTCATCTGCAACCTGTCAACTAGGCATTGCCAACATCTAAGTCCCAACCATTAAATTGTGATAAACAGGCATAAGTCAAGTGTGTACGGATGGAAGCATATTTACTTCATTTCCCCATATATATATATATGTATGTATGTATGTATGTATGTATATGTATATGTATGTATGTATATGTATATATTTATTTATTTTCTTAAGTTTTCGCGGGTACTTACATGTATGGTATTCAGCTTTGTTCGAGATTCTGCCGAAACGTTGCTACAACTTTAAGAGCACAACTATAATGACGTGGGAAAATACCCGAACAAAGCAGAATACCAAATATGTGTGTGTGTGTGTGTGTGTGCGCGCGCGCGCATATGCAGGCTTGTTCGGGTTTTTTCCCGTGTAAGATCCAAACACGCCAAGACTTACCCGTGAAAATGTACGAAAACAAATGTGTGTGTGTGTGTGTATGTATGTATGTGTGTGTGTGTGTGTGTGTGTATGTATATATATATATATATATATATATATATATATATATATATGGATCTTTGGTTGTTCGGGTTTTCTCCCGCGTAAGATTCGAAGTATCTAGGCAACGTTTCGATGAAGTCTCATTCATCATCTTCAGGCTTCTTTCTGTCTTCAGCTCTGTGCTCCTCAGAGTGATGTGAGATTGATGTGAGATTACCAAAATCCAAGACAGAGAACAAGAAAACGGCAAAGCCCTCCTCCCATATATAAAAGGCACTACAGACAAAATCAGCAAGATCCTCCAAAAACACAACTTTAAAACAGCATTCTGCACAAACAGAAAAATATGCACCATCCTAAGAAACCCCAAAGACAAAATCGAATTAGAAAACCAAGGAGTATACGAAATCCCCTGCACTGCCTGCCCCACCACATACATTGGACAAACTAACAGAAGAATAAGTGCACGCATTGAAGAACATAAGAACTCAATCAAAAAAGAAGAAACGACCTCTTCCCTGGTCCAACACCTCAAAGCCACAGGACATGAAATTGATTTTAAAAATACCAGAACTATCGCCCAAACCGAACACTTCAACAGCAGAATAATCAGAGAAGCCATAGAGATAGAAAAACGCCCACACAGCATGAACAAACGAGATGACACCTCCCGCCTTCCAGCCATTTGGAAACCCGCCCTCATGAACAGACGAGTACCTAACATGAAGAAGGACACCAGACCCACACCCATGAGAGCCACACAAGATGCCACCACCACACTTCCATGTAGAAAACAGACTCCCACCCACTCAGAAGATGAGACACGACCATGGACCAGAAGCTGCACGGCAGCTGCATCACTACCCACTTCAAACCCCTCCGAGCCATACATGAAGCAAACCGACACCCACTATGAAGATGCAGAAGGACCACGAACTCAAGCCAAACAGCAAGATCACAACTCACCAGCTCAAATCCCCCAGCAACTAAGACTAACCTGAGCACAACCAAGCCCCCACCTGAACAGAACACGCCTCCAACCAATCAGAACACGGCTAACCCCCAACCAATCAGAACACAGCCAAACCCCTACCAATGAGAACACCCCCCACAGCCAAGCCCCCACCCAATCAAGTCCCACCCCCACTGGCAGTTAAAAGGAGGAAGCAGCTGCAATCTCACATTACTCTGAGAAGCACAGAGCCGGAGACAGAAGCCTGAAGATGATGAATGAGACTTCATCGAAACGTTGCCTAGATACTTGAATCTTACGCGGGAGAAAACCCGAACAACCAAAGATCCACATACAAATACCATGAGAACCTCAGAAAACATATATATATATATATATATATATATATATATATATATATATATATGTTTTCTAAGGTTCTCATGACACCTAGGACACACTCCCTAGGACACACCATCTACCAGAAGAAAACACATACAAACCGCTATCTACATGCACTCTCACACCACCACCCAGCACAGATCAATTCCGTAGCCAAGACACTCATCTCCAGAACAAAATGCTTAGCCGATGAACAACATCAAAAAACCAAACTACACACTCTCACCAACGTACTTACAGCCAATGGATTCCAAAGAAAGAAGATTACCCACCTAATCCAAAAAGAAACCCCAACCAAAATCCAAGACAGAGAACAAGAAAACGGCAAAGCCCTCCTCCCATATATAAAAGGCACTACAGACAAAATCAGCAAGATCCTCCAAAAACACAACATTAAAACAGCATTCTGCACAAACAGAAAAATATGCACCATCCTAAGAAACCCCAAAGACAAAATCGAATTAGAAAACCAAGGAGTATACGAAATCCCCTGCACTGCCTGCCCTACCACATACATTGGACAAACTAACAGAAGAATAAGTGCACGCATTGAAGAACATAAGAACTCAATCAAAAAAGAAGAAACGACCTCTTCCCTGGTCCAACACCTCAAAGCCACAGGACATGAAATTGATTTTAAAAATACCAGAACTATCGCCCAAACCGAACACTTCAACAGCAGAATAATCAGAGAAGCCATAGAGATAGAAAAACGCCCACACAGCATGAACAAACGAGATGACACCTCCCGCCTTCCAGCCATTTGGAAACCCGCCCTCATGAACAGACGAGTAACATGAAGAATGACACCAGACCCACACCCATGAGAGCCACACAAGATGCCACCACCACACTTCCATGTAGAAAGCAGACTCACACCCACTCCGAAGATGAGACACGACCACAGACCAGAAGCCGCACTGCAGCTGCATCACTACCCACTTCAAACCCCTCCGAGCCATACACAAAGCAAACCGACACCCACTATGAAGATGCAGCACGACCACAAACTCGAAGCCAAACAGCAAGATCACAGCTCACCAACTCAAATCCCCCAGCAACTAAGACTAACCTGAGCACAACCAAGCCCCCACCTGAACAGAACACGCCTCCAGCCAATCAGAACACGGCCAACCCCCCAACCAATCAGAACACAGCCAAACCCCCTACCAATGAGAACACACCCCCACCCAATCAGAACACAGCCAAGCCCCCACCCAATCAAGTCCCACCCCCACTAGCAGTTAAAAGGAAGAAGCAGCTGCAATCTCACATCACTCTGAGAAGCAAGAGCCGAAGACAGAAGCCTGAAGATGATGAATGAGACTTCATCGAAACGTTGCCTAGATACTTCGAATCTTACGCGGAAGAAAACCCGAACAACCAAAGATCCATATATATATATATATTATGAAAAATGTATATTTTTCATGGTTTGGTCAAAATACTATTCCCTAATGACATTTAAAGTTGTTGCAATTAATATTTCTTCCTCGTGATTTTAGTTTTTGTGCCTTGGCCACACATGGTTTCTGGTTCTTAAATTTGCAGCTCGCTTCTGTTAACTCCAACTTTCTTATTGATATCTGTGTGTATTAAACCAGCCAGTCCATTTGCTATATAACTGGCATCACTTTAGAATATTGTCTACATATGGCCTCCTACTGAGCTTGGAGAAATAAATGTCATGGTATTGCTGATATCTTTGTTATAATGTTTTGCTTTTTTATTATTTAAAAACTGAATCCTTCAAAATTGGGTATCAAAACACAAATGCTTTGTTTGTAGATTTAAATGTTCATTGGTTTTAGCTACTTATATGATTTTTAAGGTCTACTACTCCTGAAAAAGAAGTGCCGGTGATTTTCATCCATCCCCTCAACACTGGATTATTCAGAGTAAAAGTACAAGGAGCTACTGGAAAATTCAATATGGTTATCCCTCTAGTAGATGGCATGATAGTTAGCAGAAGAGCTCTAGGTACGTCTTCTATTAATATTTATTTATTAATTTACTAGCTTTGAATGTAGTGCATTATTACTAAAGATTTCTGTTACATTAGCAATAGACTACTTCCAGTTTGGGGATAAAAATACATCAATTTTTCCTTCTTGTGTTCAAGCCTTTTTTCAGGTAATATTCCAGGGACAAAGCCAGATTTTCATTCTTTCATTGTTGGAAGAACAACATATTGGTGGTATGCTTTCATAACCCTATTGAATCTTCTTTCTCCCAGTATTAGGGAAATATTTACCAAGGGGATGTGGAATAAAGTTATAAAAGGCAATCAAGTTGGACTTGATAAAAGGCAGTCAAGTTGGACTTGATAAAAGGCAATCAAGTTGGACTTCAGTCTATTCCTTACATGTATATATACTACTAACATTCCTAAAAAGTGAGAAAAAGTGGTTGAGATTCTTGTAAGAGTATTCCAATAAACTCAACTTTCTGTCAGTCCAGAGTACACCTCAAGTCAGACGTGCAAGGCAATCTAAAGTAATCAGAATCGGAAGCATTGGAATCATATCCTTCATCCTTCCTATTCTACTCCTCCTAATCCTCATTACTTCTTCAGTTTTTGCAGTATTGGAGATTCCTAATCTTGGGGGAAAAATTAGCCTTGTATGGGAGCATAATCCCACCAATAAATAAATATTACATAGTAATAATACAACCTACTGTGGCAGAATTGTCTGGTATGGAAACAGAATCCAGAGTTGGATTTCGCTTCTTGTCATGCTAGGTATGATTGGTGGATGATGACAGTCAATAATATTAAAAGGGCAACAAGTGCCTTATTTTCAGCCCCTTTAAACTTTCCTAAGTTTATATTGAGAATTCAGTACTTAGACATTGAAATTACTAATTCTGTAATAGGAAGAAACATACTGCATCTCAGCTCTCCTGCACATTTCATTATATCTAGCAAACAAAATGGTGTCTACTGGTATTATTTATTGTTGATGTTTTGGCTATAGATTCAAATTGCTAGAATAAAAATGAGGGGATATATATATTTCCTGAGTGAAATAAACTGTATTAACTTTGTTCCTTTTTTATTTAAGGATTCCTAGTGAGACAGACAGTAATAAATATTTGTCGAAGAAAAAGATTGGAAAGTGACTCATACAATCCCCCTCATGTCCGTCGAAAACAGAAAATAGCTGATATTGTCAATAAATACAGGAACAAACAGTTGGAACCAGAGTTTTATACCTCTCTTTTTCAAGAGGTTGGACTGAAAAACTGTAATCCTTAAACCAGGACCCTTTTTGAACAATTAAATTGCAGCTTGGTATCTGCAACAATGAAATAAAATCTTCCCATTCATGGACCTCTTGTGTAAACAAACCACATTCTCAGCATGACTTCTGCTTCTACGGCAAGAAAATAAAGAGGACTTGCTTTTGGCTCCAATCCCGCAGTCCTTCTGAACACATTACCACACCTTCAATGCTACAGAGGGAGAATCTTTGATAATGAAGTATTATTTATTAATAGACAATATATTGGATGTACAGCAAACAGAAGGTTAACTACACTTCTCATGATTTCCCATGTTTGCACAAAAAAAAAGTCAGATGCTAAGTATAGAATTAACAGATGGTTTCATATTGGTTTCTCTAGCAGATTAGATTCAAGGGCAAATTATTTTAGATAAACTATTTGTGCATTTGTCTGGTCAGTTTGTTTTTCCTTTTATGAGCAAGTTGGATATATGATTTTGTTTAACATCTAACCAGAAAATTATATTTGGGTCTCGTCCTCTACTTTCAAAGCCATTGACTGGTTGTTAAACGTTTTATCTTTGTAAATTGTTATTGTCTATGTCTTCTGCTGGTCTGTCCAGAAAAAAAACACTTGAACCTTTGGCTTAAGAGAAGGGAGAAGCAAAAATACTCTTTGGAGTACAAATGACACATTTTACTCAGTGGTTAGCTTTGGAATATATGCTTTGGTGTATGTAATAGTGACATCTAAGCTATCCACTACAATGTTTGAGACACAAGCAAAGTGTTGTGGAATTTGGTACAGTTGGATGTATGTTATGTGTGTAAACATACATACACATAAAAACTAGTACTTGAAACCTAAATTAAAGATTTCACAATTACGCTTTCACTCATTTCAGTGGCAGGCATTTCCTATCTAATGACAAGAAAAATAAAAAACACATTTTTAAATATGAAGTCATAACATTGTTGAAATAATTGGGCTCTCTACATATTTCAGAAGAGTTACAACTCTTACAAAACATATTTTTTGGCCCTTGTGGCAAGGGTAGCATACTAGAATTTGACATTAGGAGAAATGATTCTGCCAGACACTGAGCATTCTTGCCAGTGTACTCCCCCACCCCTGGCCTAATAACATCACAGCACCTATTTTTATACACAATACATGTTGCATGGTGGTTGAAAGTTTATCTTCCTTCACTTGCATTGACTGCTGTGTTTTCTACTACTACATGTTAACGAGGACCTACATTTTTGGGTGGGTGTCAGATTGAAATTCTAGTTATGGCTATAAGCCTTGAAAATCTTTGCATAGTTCTGAAGATGATAAATGACTGAAATAGACATAGGGCAGGATAGAAATGTTTTTAGATAACTTTTGTTGACATATCTAAAAATTAACCTACATAAGTTGTAAATAGAAATATTTTTTTCGCAGAGAGTATCCAGAATACTTTTTAGAGACAAATCTTTTTGGGAGCATGGGTAAGCAATCAAAAAGATTCTATGAACCTGGATTTAAAAATAATTCCGATTGGTTCAATGGAATGTAGCTCTTAATAAATGTATCTGGAGATATTTAGGCCAGCAAGAATTCACTTCCTGATTTTCCAACATAATTTGGTGCTTTGATCTTTTGTTTTGTTTCTTTTTTCTCCAATCATCATAATAGAATATAAATCAGAATATTTTTGGTTAATTATATAGAACCAGAAAACTGAAAATTAATCATTTTGCCACAAAGTGACTGGATTAACTTCATAATAATCCCAGAATATTTAGGACTGGTCACATATATCTAGGTGATTAATAGTTTAGTAATTATTTCTCTGTTATTGAACAAACCTGATTTAGAAAATGAATCTAAATAAGGAATTGTAATATGCCTTGGAAACTTAATGTGGAACTCATGCAATATTTTGGTTTTAAACATGATAATCTTCTGCTGACTTACTTTGATGAACAAATGGCCAGTAATCATCCTGAGCAAGTGAATCTGTGTTATATTGTTAAGCCATTTTCATTCTAAAGTTAATTATTATGGTAAATTCATTTCCTATAGCAAAGTAAACATCATAAAATATGACTATTAATTCTCTTACTCTTGCTGGCAACAGCTAAAACTTTTGCAAAACACTTCATAAGTTGTGCCTTTCCTTTTTTATATCCAATTTTACCAGGGTGCATGGCATAGACTTAAAAAGAAACATATGTATAAAGGAGTTACATATGAAGGTTCCTTTTTAGATTCATATCATTTTAAATATTGATATGTAAAGAGATACTTTCTCGAGGGGGATGCAGCAAAGCTGTACTCTCCAGTTTGACTGCAAAACTTATTTTTTTGAACTTCTAAATTTCCAAGGAAAAGCATTTTGGGACAAAAATAATAGCGAGAGTCTTTTATTTCCTCTTTTATTTTCTTTATAGTAAAGTTAGGCCAAAGAAAGAACAGCATCCAAGTGTGGACCAATTTTCAAAAAGAGAAGCTGAAAAAGTTTCTAGCTATGACGATTGATTATTTGTGTGTGTAATACCTACTTTGCAGCTAGTACTTCACACTTTTGTACAGAATTGTTCCCAAAATTCTTTTAAGAAGGATAATTTGTTCTTTAATGTTACAAATTGTGCAATTTTTTAAGAGAAACGTAAGCCTAAATAATAGTTTTTAGACAAGATTGAGTAATGGACAAGGTGGCTGCATTGAATTAGCAGGGTGATTAGTATTATTTTGGTAGTTTCGAGAGCACCTATTGGAAAATAAGGACATACAATATAATTAATTGCAAAAGGTTCTAAGGCAAGACTGGAACAGCGAATAGCAAGGCTGGTGAGGATCCTGAAATATATAGGCTTTTATATAGTATATTTGATACTGAAGACTTGCCAATATTAATCCAGTGCATGAGCACTAACCTTAATTGTAGACTTGCTTAGATACTGTTTAGCTCTATAAATTGACCGGTCTCATTTAGTTCCTAGATTAAATGGCATGAACAATGCATGGCTACCACAAAAACTATAACAAGCATTGAACAATTGAGTGTCTGCATACACACATCAATTGCTGACGTAGCTAGAATTGTTTGAATCATATATGTATTCTGGACAAACCCATTAGTTAATATGATTACTAATGACCTGTCAAATCATCTTGAATTAAATAGGTGAAAGGAAAAAAAATTAAATGACTTTTAAACTAACTAAAAGCAGGGTGAGATTTAAAATAAGTTGCCTTAAACTTTCCATTCAAATGTAAAGATCTGTAGCTCAGTAAAATAAATGTTAGTCTGTTAAGACTCTTCTATGAAACCACAAGAACCATTTTGCTTATATAGAGGTTGCTCCCCCGACCCAAATAAAAAAAAAGTCTCTTTTTCTTCTGAATTTATCCCCTGGCTTGATTTGACTTTATTATTTGTTTTAATTTAGATTTCAGAAAACTGTCAAGTAGGCAAACTGCCCTGAATCTATATGTGTAAATCCTCCTATTGAAGTCTATTTATCATTAAACAAAAGGTTTTGGTGTTGAGGCCTATATGTGATACTGCTGATAAAAGTAACAAGGCAGCATATGCAACAGAAATCTCATCAAACAGCACTGAGTGTTTAAAAGAAATGTATAAGGGCTTACTTTCACTGCATTCTCCCAGATAATGCATATGATGTGGTCCTCTTGTACAGATGCTGGTTGTCTGTTTTCCATGTATAGTTGAGAAGGCTTCCAAATGCACTGGTAACTTTCTATTTTCTGTGCAGAACTGTTGATTGATTGCAATAAAATGTTTTGTCTAGACCTCTCAAAAATAGTTGCATTTGAAAATTTAATTTTGGGATCAGTTGAGACTTCAGATATGCTACATTAACCTTCCTCAAGCTGATAGAAGGTACTTCCAAATGTTGCTGGACATCCCATTCTGGGAATCCAATACTTCTGGAGGACATTAATTTGAAGAAAGTTGTCTAATATAAATAAATATAGGGTGGTCATTGTATTTCCAAATTTTATTTTGAATATACAATTACACAAGGTAATTAAAAAGAATGTAAGTTTATAAAGCAGATGGCTTTCTTACCATTAATGCAGCTTGTTTCCTATTGTTTCATTTTGTATACTTTCATTCCAGTCTCTTTATGAGATACAATATTAGGGCTACACATACTTATCCTGTCTGTTTCTGCCGTAAGAACTCATGCTTACCATCCTTTCAATATGTTATTATTGGTATAAATTGAGCAAGAAAAAAATGCAATCTTCACAGCACTTCCATATAAAAATGTGTTTTAGTACCTACAACAACAAAACTTAAGAAATATAAAGCCCTTTTTTCTTCAGCAGATTTTCAAGCATACAGCATACATATATATGCTATTGGGGAGGGAACAGAAGGGAATCGTGTTTGAAGTAAGTCGCTAATCTATATGCAGAGCTGCTGGGACACAGCTGTAGGAAACAAAGCTTGTTTCCAATCCTCAGAACCAAATTTGTTTCGTTGGGTCGTGAACAGATAGCAATGTCTTGGGAATTGGACTGTCCAATATGTGAAGTGGCTTCCTAGTCAGGAAGCATGCAATTGTCATGCAGCTGAATATTTGGCACAGGAGGCTTATAGGACTACAATTAAGATGAACAGGGAGCAAAAATAACTGTGAGTTCACAATCATAAGAGGGTATCTTTGACGAGTACTTTGAAAGAGATGGCCTAGATACCATATGCTTAAAATCATGTACAATTATGTATAAAGTTCTATATGTTGCCAAGACATGATTTTTTTTGTTCTTACTGTATTTTCTGTAAATAATCCTAGCACTAAGTTGTAAAGGTAGACTGTAAATACAAAGATGTGAAGCTGTGCTCCTCTGTCTCTAGTATTTTATCTCTTGTTTAGAGAAGGCACAAAGGCTTGTTTGTATTTATGCCAACTCCTTGTCCAGAAGAAACACATCAGATACTGAATGTAACACAATTAGTCAAATAAATTTTAAAGATATTCTTATGAATTCAACTGGCAGTCTTTAGTTTATGTGCTCTCTTTCCTATGGCGAAAAATTATCTTTCCCATAGAAATGGTGTAGAATTGTGTTGTTTTTAAGACACTGCAGGTTACAGCAGCCTAGAAGTGCAAGGTTGCAGCCTTAGATTGGATTCCTTTTTGATTTCAAGCATCTTCCTTGTCTGAGGAGCTTTACAGGTAGTCTTCAACTTATGACCATAATAGAATCTGGAATTGTGATCAAAATAAATTTCCAGCCTTTTTTGTGTCAGCCTTTTAAACAAACGTTGGGGCCATTAAGTGAATGCCATGGTAGTTAACCAAACCCATTCATTAAAAGAAACCTCCCCCCAAATGCCAGAAACTAGCAAAACACATTCTGGGTACTTGACAGCAGAATGTCAAACTGGTGTGTAAAGCTGACCTGCCTGACATGCAGTCACATAACTGCAGGAGGCAGTGCAACCATTTATGGCAACCAGAGGTGGTATTACAGGCCGTAAAATATCCATTCCATCATGGCTGTTGTCAAATAAAATCCCTGGTCATTCAGCAAGGACTACCTTGGCTTATGACATGTTCAATACTATTACATTTAATATAAACATCCACTCTAGTGGACTCTGGGCAGTTTAAAAATAGAATACTAGAATGAAACAATTAAAAACTTAAGACACCCCAGATTAAAAACATTAATAACCCCTACAACCCTCTCATTTGTCAGATTAATTCCAGGCCTGGGAGCAAGCTGTCATATATGATGTACCTGAGTAAAGGCCCTCCTGGCCACAGCTATCCACAGGTAGTCCTTGACTTACAAAAGTTCATCTAGTGACCAAAGTTAAAAAAATCACTGAAAAAAGTGATTTGTGACCATTTTTCACATGGCCATTGCAGGATCCCCATAATCACATGATCAAAATTCAGATGCTTGGCAACTTGACTTATATTTATGACGATCGCAGTATGCTGGGGATCACGTGATCCCCTCTTGTGACCTGGCAGGCAAAGTTAATGGGAAAGTTAGACACACTTAACCATGTTACTAGCTTAACAATTGCAATGATTCACTTAACAACTGTGTCAAGAAAGGTCATAAATAGGAGGGGAGAAACTTCATTTAACAAATATCTCATCAACATAAATTTTGTGCTCAATTTTGGACATAGGTTGAGGACTACCTGTATCTGCTCTTCTCAAATGGGGGAACTACAACTCTTGAAGACCAATGATAAGATGCTTCTGACCTCGTGGGGCTCAGGACTACAGTGGCAACAGCCACTCAGGCTGAAATCTGTTCCTCCCTATCCAGACCTCCAAACTGGGCCAGTAGCTCAACATCTTCCTGTGCAAAACTGGCATAGATCTCAATCTGAGTATTATCAGCATGCTGATGGTACTGAACCATGTGAATGACTCCACTTTATCTAGATGTTAAACAGAAGGAGGAAAGAGTCAAACTCTGGGGCAACTCACAAGTACGCAGCCCCTCCCATCCACACAGCCAGGAATTAAGCATTGAGAAATTGCCTCCCACCTTCAGCCCCCACAGTTGGTCCAGAAGGAAACTTGTTGGCAGTACTAAAAGAGATTGAGTGTAAAGATGGATGCACCACCCTATTCTGACTCTGTTACAGGTCATTGACAACTGCAGTCAACACTGTCTTCATGCTACATATACCTTGCTCTGAAGTCCAGACGTGCTTTTCTCGTGTCCTAGTCCCTGTTTAAATCAAGTCATCTAAAGCGTATTTTGAATTGATAAATTCTACCGGGTTTCTCACAAAATAAGTCCGGGCCTTATTTTTTTGTTGAGCCCCGAAAAAACGGCTAGGATGTCTTTTCGGGGGTGAATTAATTTCTCTCCCCCCCCCCTTGTGCGCTAGCGCCATCTCCAACAACAGCATCTGAGTCGCTCCCACTTTTCCCCTGTCCCCATAACAACAGGAAAAAAAAGATTTTGAGGTACCTGGGAGCACCGTGCACTGGGTTTTGGTTTAATCCTGAGCGGCTGGATGGGCGTGAGAAGAGCCGAGCGAGCACCTCTGCTGCTGCTACCCTTGGTGCTCCAGCCTCAGGCTCTCTGCAAGTTTTCAAAAGTCCCGGTGCGCAGCCCATTCCTGCATTCCAAGCGCCCAGGCCGAGCTGCAGCTGTCCCTCTCTCGCCAGCACCGTCTCCAATAACAGCGGCAGCAGCGGCGGGAACCGTGGAAGTTACAGAGGCAGCTCCCCCACCTGAGAAGTGGGTGAAACGCTTCCATGGTTCCCGCCGCTGCTGCCCCTGTTATTGGAGATGGTGCTGGCGAGAGAGGCGCCAGCACTGGTGGGAACCGTGGAAGCTATGGAGCCTGAGAAGCGGCTGAAACGCTGCCGGACATCCACGCCGATGCTGCCCACCTGCTGACCCAGGTAAGGGAGGGGTAAGGGAGCCTCCGTGGTCCACCATGATTGGCTGTTAGGAGTGGCTGATGATGAGGCATAGCTGCCCGTGGGGCACTCCTAATGGCAAGTTCCCCCCACCTTCCCCCCCCCCCAAATTTTGCATGTTTTAAACTAGGCCTAAATTTGGGGGGGGAGGGGCTTAATTTCATTTTATGCCTAGAAAACATGCTGGGTCTTCCTATGGGGGGGGGCGTATTTTTGGAGAAACACGGTACTATTTTTTCAATCACAATATTTTTTTAACAAATGTTTATTTCCAAGAACGTCTGCTAGCAATAATACAGAGAGTTAGGTGGCATATAGATTTAATAAATAAAAATATATAACAATGTGCTCTCAAAATTTTCTACAGAAACATGATGAATCATGCAATCTACAGAGTAAAGTAATCATAAATTTGAAAGGGTTGGAATCTGAAACAGATTGCAGCAGGATAGAAATTGGACAATGTAATTAATTAATAATGTCCCGTGGAGGAACTCTTATCTTGGTTACCCTTTAAAACACAGTAAAGAAGGAAATTCAGCTGAACTCCAGAAGCAAGGCACAGAAGAGATACAGTACAATCAATCAATCAATCAATTGGTGTAAATTCCCCTTTGATCTCCTTGCAAGAGGGGATTGTCTGCGTGGGTTGCTTCTCCATGAAGCAGGTAACCTTATGAATACCTAGGCTAAGATAGAAGGGACTTTTATTAGGCTAAAAGCAACATTTCACAATTGCACTTTGTAGCTTGCCTTAACAGTGTTGTTATATGACAATTCCCCACTAGTAAGCAGGCTGGATTTGGTACAGCTTCTTTCAGATAATCTTTAAATATAGTCTTGAAAGGCAGGACTACAAAAAATAAACTGCGGTAGTCAGTCTGTGATGTGAGAAAAGCATGCCAGGCCACACATTCCAGAAAAGGACACAATGAGCAAACTACCTGGGCAATTCGTCTTCCCCACTGAGACATAGGGTACACTTATTTCTCTAGGAAGATCCAGAGATCTAGGATTCAGTTGGCGTGCTTAATAGTCTAGAACAAGGATGTCAAATTTGATTTCATTGAGGGTCACATCAGGCCCTCAATGTGTTTTACCCCAGTGGAGGGGCAAGTGGGTGGGGTGGGCGTAGCCAGGGTAGGTGTGGCCAGTTCAAACATCCTGCAGCCCTCTGCCAAAGAAAATGGAGCCCAGAAGGGCCAGCAGAGGCACCACAGGCCAGTTCTTTGTTGTTTCCAGGGAGGCCCCATGGGCCATATCTAAGCACCCTGTGGGCCAGATCCAGCCTGCGGGCCTTGAGTTTGACACCCCTGCTCTGGAATGATCTTAATGGAAAGCACTGAAATGAAATCTGGTGCTACATACATAGTTTCACCATTCATCTGCGTGACCCATGCCTTGGATTTCTTTCCCCATCTGGCCCAAGCCCCTCAGAAATTACTGTGCATATACATCTAAAAGAAAATAAATCCAACCTTCTAAGTGTACTTTTTACAGCTGCTTTTTTAAAACATTGTGTAGTTGTGTGGCTGATTCCAAATGTACAAAGCTCTAATATGCAAAGCTTAGGTACTGATCTCCCACTCTTCTAAATTATTTATGTTCGTTGCTAGAAAACATGACATCATCTCAGCCAGACTCACAGTTAATGTTTAATTAACTCAACCATAACCATTTACCAACTCATTACCAGAAAAGCTACAAGTAGGAGGTAGGCTTTAGGTAGGTGTATCTTGCCTCTGCTGTGTGGCATATGGCTTTTTTGTTCTGTCCTCTGTTCTTTTGTTTCTGAGCCATTATATGTTTCATACTGCATGTGGACTAGAAATTGTAGTGTTCTGAAGCCAATGAAAGGAAGAACAACCAATAAGATAATCTGGGAATGAGAGAGCAATCAATCAAAGAAAAGACTGTGAATCTCCAATTTTAATAGGCCTTTTTGTCCCCAGATCTAGAAGCTTTACATGTGAATGTTAAATATTGATAACTGACTATAGTACTTGCAGGGTATGAATGCTTCTTTCAATTCTTTTGTCATATACACTATACTTTTCCAAATAAGCTATATGTAATGTGCTCTGTACCCTAGTATTTTCTACACGGATTATGATTCTGCAGCAAAGCAGAATATCTCTTTACTACCAGGTTTTATTCAATCTCTCTTACATTATGTCAAAAATCAAGCATTCCATAAGATTTTTTTTTTTCATTTAAATCTTGCGGATTTGCCTATCCTGCTTGATTTGAGAAAAGATACTGTTTATCTCACTAATGCTTTGTTGAGTGCAAATGCAAGGTTAAGGTTCTAGATTAGCTTCTTTAGAGACAGGAGTCTGCTTTAGTTTCCTCTCCTCTTCCATGGATTTAACTCAGTTTGGCTTGCATCTCATGTTGCAAATGTAATGTGCAGCTCTACAGTCCCCTGACTGCCAGTGGCTATAGGTAATATTTATCTTTTTCTGACTTCTATTCCAACTGCAGGGTGATTTACATAGCTATTCTGCTGTGTAAAGAGGCACACACAATTACATTCTAGGAATGTTTAGAAATCAGATTAGTTAATAGCACATGAAAGGATCACCGGGACAGACTTTTTTGTCTGGAGCCAATTTTTTTCCAAATTAATTTTCACAGAGAAAGACACTGAGAAGAGAGCTCTGCAGTGCTGTAGGAAGCATGCAGTTTGGTCTTGACACATCAAGGGGTAAGAATTCCTTCGCTATAGCCAACTCCCAGTTTTTCCTTTGCTTGTATCCAGTGATGCACAAAGTAACATTAATCTAAGTGCCAAGAGTTGGAGTTCTACCAATTCCCTATGTGTCTTTAGAAACTGAAGGCTGCTTGGTTTCCATAATAGAAATTTAGTTCATAGAGGGGTCAGGTGGCTTGCTTTTTGTAGTCCTGCATCTAATCCCCTACATATATGTTGTTTGTCCCCATGGAATTATGTTGGTTTGTGACAGCTGTGGTATTCTCAGTTGTGTCTGGAATAAACATCTGATCATAGCATAAGCCATTGCTATCAGTAAAACTTTTGGCAGAATCTAATTGCTGCAAATTTGTAAAAGTGACATGATAATTTACTAATGGTTTCAGATACTAATCAGCCAAAATATTTAAAATGAAGAAAATGTATGAATTTTCCAGCTGATCAAGTTATATCCCCAAAATATGCTATAATGCCGCAAATATGGATTATATTACAAAAAATACTTGTAGTTTAGGTATCCAAATCTGCTACTAGTAAATATAAAATCACCATTAGCAGCCATTGTTAGCCTTTCTCCTTTTGCTGCATGAAGAAACCTATGTGTAACTTTGTAGAGAAGAAGGAACATTAACTCTAAACATCGCAATCTTCTTCTTGGATCCTATATCATCATAGTCCAACACTGCAGAAACCAACTAGAATCGGTGGCCAGCGTTTTTCCTTTCTTTTTAGGGCTAATTTGAATGTGAAGGTAGCCAGTTTTTAAGAAATGATTCTGTTCCCTATTCTCCTGATTTTTTTGTTTTGTTTTGTTTTTGCGTTCATTTTGCATCACTGCCTTTTTTTTTCTCCGAGAGCCAGCGGCAAAGTGGAATACACATGCTGAGCACATGGATATCAAGGGAGTCGTTTCCATAGCAATAGAAATCATGTGACAGGAACACATAGAGACCCGAGAAAACTGTTGCTTAGCAACCTTAATCAGATAAAAAGATCTCTGAACTTCTCTTGCTTGTTTGTGTTTGTGTTGCTGTTCTGCTTTTTAAAAAATACTGATGATACTTTAAAAGGATTTTTTTTTTGCAGCTGAGTTGCTGATTTATTCTTTAAAAAAGAGACCATCCTCAACATTGTAGTCTGCATTATTTCTTGTTGAATGGAAACAGAATTGGAATGGCAACACTTTTGCCTTGAAGGCTTATCTAATGGAGTCAGGCATGAAGCATTTGCGCTGTTTGGAACCAGAGCAGTCTTCCTGTTACAATATTTCATGGCCAGGTTGAAATATCAGGGAAAGGTTTTAAAAACTTCATTTCTATTTTGCAAGGATGTATTAATAGCTGATGAAAAAATATCAGGCAATTCTTTTGAAACATAATTTTAGAATTTAAAAACTCCACAGTACAAGAGAAAAAAACAGGAGCAATCAATAAATACAGTGAAGGATTATAATACCCATCATGTAGGACCGACAGAGGACTAGGAGAGCCCATCCATGAACGCTAACTAGTAATCAGTACAGAGGATGAAAACTCCTTTATCTTGCCACACATGGACGGACTCAACTATAGTTTTCATAGGGACACTCTGAGCAGCCTAGACCAAGTTAAATTCTGGAAACTTGGCATTCAGACAAATTAGCCATCAACAGACACTTAGAGATAAACCACATTTATACGTCATTCAAAAGAGACAATAAAAAAAACTAAGAAAGAAACAAAAAGACCAGAATACATCCTCTTCAGCAACTAACACTCAGATAAACAGAGATTAATATGTGGTAAACAATCAAGCATAACATAATACCTATGGAGGGAACTACCAAAGGAAAGCCACAATCCCATCAATACTGACAGGGCAAGCCCTATATAAACAGGGAGGAAACCCTACACTCACTAGCACTGATGATGTCTGGTAATGAAATATTTGCAAACAACCGACTAAGCTTAGAGACTACTAAAGTTTCCACAATTTGAAATTAATGTCAGAATTAGAACTGGCTATTTGCCCCTAGTCTGGCACCTTAACCACTAGATCAAAGTGGCTCTTTGATATTTGCATATTTGCATATTAACGTAATGCAAAAAAGAAGAAACTGTTTTGTGGACCAGAAATATAGTTTTTAGAAATCAAAGTCAGCATGACTAATGTAAGATGAACCCTCAGGCAGCAGTTTATGTGCCTAAGGAAGAAGAAAGAAAAAGAAAGAAGAAAAACTTTGACAAATCCTCTAAATGGCATCCTATCATGAGATAAATGTATTTATACATTTATTAGTAATGGATGCACCTTCTTTTCCCCAAAAGATGCAAGGTGCCCAGTATGAACAAACAGAACTGGTAATGTAAGAAATAACCTACTTTGGGATTTTATTTTTCTGTGAATTTATTTTTTTTATAAAGCAATAAACATAACTGCATGAGCAGATAGCCTCATTCTGAATGACTGTTGTCTTAATCTCAAGTATTTATCACTCCCACTTAATGCAGCACACATGAGAAAGTGCTGCAATGCAAAACAGTCACTAAGTGAAATTGCAACTGTGCTTATGATTTTACTTCAGCTTTGCTTTGCTTTACAGACCTCTGATAGTCATAAATACAAGGATTTGTTGTAAAGTTACTTTTTCATTACCTTTGTAACTGCAGTCACTAAATGAGGCAGTTGCTTAATGAAGATTACTTGTAACAACCTTCCCTACATCATATCTGAGAGTATAGGAATTCCATGTGAATACATGGTACAGATACAGATAATCAGAGTTGGAAGGGACCTTGTAGGTCATCTAGTCCAACCCCCCGCCCAAGCAGGAGACCCTACACCATTTCTGACAAATGGCAGTCCACTCTCTTCTTGAAAGTCTCAAGTGTTTTGTACAATAATGCTATCACTGAACATCCATTTTGTTACATCTGTATACAACAGCTCCCATTGTGATCAGGGTCCCATAATCAAATTTAGGTTTATTAAATGTGATTTACACAAGCTAAAATAAAATTCACTCAGATTAATCACTGAATTGATTCACTATATTAAGTGAAGGTCAGGATAAATTGGCATGAACTAAGAATATTAAGAATGACTTCTGCCGTGGGGAAGTGCAAAAAAAGTCATGAGGGTAGCCACAAGAATGTGACTGAAATCACATTAGTCTAATCAAATCAAATAATTTATTTACAGTACCAGCCCACAAGAAAACACCGGTTCAGAATTCAACATACAGAAAAACCAAACCTGAAATAATAATGAGAACAAGGAATTAAGGTCCAGTCATGGTTATTGGTACAAAGTTGGCAACTTTTATAGTGATAGTTAAAAGTAGTTGTTGCAGGAAGAAGATAATACTCTCTTGATTAGAAAGATCTCACAATTCTGACAATCAGGTTTATCAGATGCCACAAGTGATACAATAGGCAGTGTAACAACATATGGATTACTGACTCAGCCTTTGCATCCAAGCAAGCATACCAATAGCTATTGTAAATATAGATCACTCCGTTTACTGTGCAAATCCTTTAAAAATGGCTTCAGAACACTCATATGAAAGATCACTTTTCAGATCTCCAAAGCAGCTGCATCTTTTCCCAGGCTCATGCGGTTCTGCTTTTGGCTGCCTCTACATTCTTTGCCACAGAGCAGCTGTGCATAGATATGTGGGGACCGCCAGGAGGAGTATCCGGAGCTGCCACACAACCTGGAAAAATCTCCCACTAGTTTGATTATGGGAAAAGAGAGGCTTTGTCTGAACTGCTCATTTCCTAACAGCTCTTCTGAAGGCTTTGCTCATCCCTGCCGATTTGGCCTCATCAAAATCTAGATGACAAAAGCCCAGGATATGAGGATTTTTTTTGTTACTCAAATGTATAGCAAAGAAATGAAAGAAGAAATTAGGCAGATATTCACTCTTGGATTGGCAACATGCACAGAACTTTTGCATCAATGGAATTTGGTGGAATATTCTATTGATCACTGCCATTTTTTTTAAAATTAGCCTTGCTTGTGAAAATGGTGAAATACAAAAGAAAAGAGCCTACGTTAAATAATAGCTATGCTGAAAAAAACACACCTCTAAATATATTATGGTAATTAACATGAACTAAATTGTACCCTAATCCCAATTATCAGAAATGAAAATCTAGACAATAAATATGCACAGCAATGTAGGCTTAATTTAAGCGTTAGGTTAATAATTAAATCTAGACAATTCTGTGTCATCTCATCATTTTTAGAACACAGACAGAGGCCTTTAAAAATTAAACAACAAGCTCATATCCTGGATTCATTCCTTAAAATCTGGATAATGACTTTCTGTCCAATTACATAGAATTATCCTCTTTGCCATGCCTCAGGCTCAATAGAGCCAAAGCTTTTCATGAGATCACAAATTCCATGTTTGAAATATAGTTCAGCATCATGTTGAGATCCATAACAATAATTTTTATTTCCCAAAATTAAATTAATGTATTGATTTGAAACAAAAGCAAAGCTATAACAGAACAGGATCGAATCATGTGAGATAAGGAACTGTCAGATTTCTTACATTATCACAAGAAAAATTATGGTCATTCCTTTTTAAACATTCTTTGAAAGGTCCAATAGATCCAACATAACAATTTCTGATTATTTAATTTCATTTTTAAATGATATGAAGTATAATTCACATTTTTAAACATTTGGATCAATTGCTTTTTCCATTTTGCTTGCACATATCAAATGTATAATTGATGTTAACTTGCATTTCATATTTGAATACTTCATAAAACTCAGTGGATGGTTTCTCTTCAAATGTAACATACGGTACCTTAGACAAGTTGAAATTGTAGCTAACTCAAAGGCAGCTAAAGCATGTAGGCCAAGGGTGTTTCCTTAAGTTTTTTCATCTCTACTTTCTTTTTTCGTAATTGTTTAATTTTTCATTTGTAAATTGCCCAGAGTCAGGCAGGTGAGCTGAGCAGTGTAGAAATTTGGTAAATAAATAAATGGAAATAAACATAAAATAAATAAATGTTTCAAAATGTTAGTTGTACTTAGTGCGAATTTCTTGATAACAAAATATACCTGGCAGCTTTCAAATAAGGATCCTTATTTAAGGATTTACAACCCTAAAACTTCCTAAGATTTCTTATAAGCTACAGATGAAACTCGAAAAATTAGAATATCGTGCAAAAGTTCATTTATTTCAGTAATGCAACTTAAAAGGTGAAACTAATATATGAGATAGACTCATTACATGCAAAGCAAGATAGTTCAAGCTATGATTTGTCATAATTGAGATGATTATGGCTTATAGATCATGAAAACCCCAAATCCACAATCTCAGAAAATTAGAATATCGTGAAAAGGTTCAATATTCTAGGCTCAAAGTATCCCACTCTAATCAGCTAATTAAGCCATAACACCTGCAAAGGGTTCCTGAGCCTTCAAATGGTCTCTCAGTCAGGTTCAGTAGGAGTCACAATCATGGGAAAGACTGCTGACCTGACAGTTGTGCCAAAAACCATCATTGACATCCTCCATAAGGAGGGAAAGCCTCAAAAGGTAATTGCAAATGAAATTGGATGTTTCCAAAGTGATGTATCAAAGCACATTAATAGAAAGTTATGTGGAAGGGAAAAGTGTGGACGAAAAAGGTACACAAGCAGCAGGGATGACCGCAGCCTGGAGAGGGTTGTCAGGAAAAAGGCACACACTGCAAGATGCTTGAAGTCCAGTGTGAAGTTTCCACAGTCTTTGTTGATTTGGGGAGCCATGTCATCTGCTGGTGTTGGTCCACTGTGCTTCATTAAGTCCAGGGTCAACGCAGCCGTCTACCAGGCGATTTTGGAGCACTTCATGCTTCCTTCCACAGGTGAGCTGTATGGGGATTCTGACTTCATTTTCCAGCAGGACTTGGCACCTGCCCACACTGTCAAAAGCACCAAAACCTGGTTCAATGACCATGGGAATACTGTACTTGATTGGCCAGCAAACTCGCCTGACCTGAACCCCATGGAGAATCTATGGGGCATTGCCAAGAGAAAGATGAGAGACATGAGACCGAACAATGCAGAAGAGCTGAAGGCCGCTGTTGAAGCATCCTGGTCTTCTGTAACACCTCAGCAGTGCCTCAGGCTGATAGCTTCCATGCCACAGTGCATTGAGGCAGTAATTGCTGCAAAAGGGGCCCAAACCAAGTACTGAGTGCACATGCATGCTTATACTTTTCAGAGGTCTGATATTGTTCTATGTACAATCCTTGTTTTATTGATTACATGTAATATTCTAATTTTCTGAGATTGTGGATTTGGGGTTTTCGTGAGCTGTAAGCCATAATCATCACAATTATGACAAATCACGGCTTGAACTATCTTGCTTTACATGTAATGAGTCTATCTCATATATTAATTTCACCTTTTAAGTTGCATTACTGAAATAAATGAACTTTTGCATGATATTCTAATTTTTTGAGTTTCACCTGTTATAAGATAGATGCAATTTTAGGTTTTTTTTTACTTATTTATTTATGTGAAATATCTAATAGGAATTAACACTGGAAACTTTCTTAAAATGTGCATTAATCTCAATGCATTGTATATTTCAATAATATTAATCTAATTCCAAAGACTTAGTGGGAGTTTTAATCATTAAATTCTATCTACTAAAATTGCGTGTATATATTTGGAAATATTGAATTCAAGATATTATAAAATGCATTAAAAAGATGTTTACCCAGAAAAATTATTTTAGAATCTATATAGGCCTAAGCAGTGTTGAGTACCACTATGTCTTTAATATCCTAACATTAGCTAAAAGAAAAACCCAACAGTTCAAGAAACAGATTGAAGTTTAGCCTAATCCAGTGAACAAAAGTAACAGAAACTCATATCATTTTAAAATCTACTTCATAAAATCAATTTGAATTGAATGCCTTTTCAGTACCTGATGAAATTAGGATGGCTGATTCCAGTTTAATTGCAGCTATAGCCATAATATTAATCAACAAGCAAATATTTTCAAACTTGTCATGTTTAATAAATCTAGACTGAGATGGGTGTATTATATAGATGGTACTACTTTCTTAGATAGCATTGCCATTAATATTTTAGAGTGCAATTAAGCACACTAACCCTAATCCTAACTCTAGTTTGCATAACTTGTAGACCTTTTGTCAATATGAACTTCATAGAAGGATGAAAGACATACAGATTTAAATTAGTGAAGTAGCTATGCAATAATATAGGTGCCAATAGTTCTATGAAGATCAACAGGAAATCCCTCCCATCCAAACACTTTGCCCCATTTCATAGATCACAAAGTCTCTGCAAACTCTTATAATATCAATATTTTTGCCCATATATGTGCTTATTTTACTGAAAAATTTCTTCCATTTCACTATCCCATAAAATTAATAGCTTGATATTTGATTACAAATATTGTAATTGATATAACTGAACATAAACATAATAAAAATATAAATACATTTTGAACTAACGGAACTTTATTAATAACCTTTAGGGACAGGATCACATACTATAAAACAAAAGAATCCAGTATGAAAATAATGAAAGCATGGATAGCTGAAAGTGGATCCTTATGCACCAGTTAGAACTTGTCGTAGAAATGTTTAGACCCAAATTTTGTCTGTTTTTTTTCAGACTGTGTTAATCCAAGAACAACTATTATACAGGTCCAGAAGTAACAGTAGTCCCCCCTAAAAAAGAAAACCCCGGGACATAAACCTTTTCCTGGAATAAATCTATTCACACATATTTCTGGGGAAAATGTTGTATTTCATGTGATATATAGTAAATTCAGTGTTATATAGGGTAGTTTGGGTAATAAGTATGTTGTGCCAAGTACATATTTATATTAAATTCATAGACTAAACATATTTCTATACAAATAAATGATGTCAAACCAAATGGGTAAAAAGGGCTAAAGAGTTGGGGGCATATCTAAGAAACAAATATTTTTATGATAATGCAGAAACATTGGATGATTTGAAATAAATGCAATAAATGGAACTCCCACAATCTCGTTGTTAGTATATTAATTGGATGTTTATAGGAATTGAAGTCCAACACCTTCAGATGACACCAGACTGTGAATGGCTTAGAAAGATGCTTTTTTCTTGGAGCAAATGCAAAAAAGAAATGTGTTTTTATTTTCTTTTGGCTATGTAAACCATAATCAGGGGAAAAGATATCAGGTTCTCTAGAAAATGGCATTCATAAATGGTAGATAAGCAAATGTCTCCAACATGGTCAATTCTGCAAGAAAATATCCATAGACTATTCTGTAATAATAAGGATAGAACCTATCAACAAGTGACAAATTTATCCTCTCATAGTGGTTTTCAAAACAATATTAAAATTATCAACAGAAATAATGTTTGTTTTATCGAACAACCATAATGAAATAAATCAATGAAATTTGGAGGCAACATAGCTCAGACTACCTACAGTGAACAAGCAATAGAAGCATATTAAGTGCTCATTTTTAGAAAAAAAATATTAAATGGATTTTGATCTGATTTGGATTGGTATAATTCTATTTATAACCCTAGAGATTTCGCCTACATTCATTGTATTTGTTAAGTTTGACAGGCAGAGCTTGTTTGTATCACTGCCTGTATCCCTGAGTCTCAGCATCAGGGTACAGTATAAAATAATAACTTCTTATTCTTCCATCACTGAAATAGGGAATCCAAGTTACCATGATTTGAACTTTTCTGAGTCAAGTTCAAACCATGATAACTTGGATTCCCTATGGATTTTTTGGGGGAACAATATGAAATGATCGCCACTGATTTCTTCTAACATGTGCATTTCACTCTAACCTCTCAGAGGTTAATTTCACATAGACTGAAGAAAGGAGGGGACTTTTTCTCAGGCAGTTGCTGAAACCCACTGGGAGAGTTCCCGTGTATTGGAAACAGTAGTACATTTTCTGATATTGCATTTGTCTCATATGCCGCCCATGAATAGTTCTAAATTCCTACAGAGTTTAGGGAAAGGTGGTACAATGCTTCCTAGATCCATTGTCATTAATATCACATGAATATCATGAAAAGAAACTTCATTTTCATGGTTGACATTTATTTGGTAATATTGCTAAATCATGCAGTTAATTTTATCTAAAGTGCTTACTATATATGTGAGCCTGATTCAACGTTATTATCTAATAAAAATTATATGTCTGGCTTTCATGTTTTTTCCCCCAATTACCCATTCAGATTGTTACCACTATGACCTCGCAGCTGTTGGATATTCTAAAATTAGCCATAATGATGCATTTCACTACAATAATTAATTATCTAAACTGTGGAAATTGAGTAGTAGAACTGGTGCACATGCTGCTAATTATCTTTTATTATGTTATTTTTTTCTATGCAAATAAAGAAATATTATGATAGTTTTAAATATGGTTTTTATTAGTGAATGTTCTTGTTAAACATCTTTCTTTGCTTTTAAAACAAAACATGGGCTTTTGAAAATCTTATTTATTCATTAATAAATGATGATTAATCCTAATTAAGTTGCTTTACAAAACTGAAAATATGTAACTCAGCTGGATACTTCTCTAACATGAAAGATAGAGTAATTAATACATTTGTCATGGCACAGAAAAATTATATTTACTCTTTCTATTATTCTGTTTGCTCTGCATTTATCTGTTTTTGTTCATTTTGACAGCACAGTTTGCTGACGATCTGTAGAAATAAACATGGGTTTATATCTGTTTCATAAATATCTGAAAGAAAGAAGAGTTAATTCTAATTGCATGAATCTGTTCTCAACCTGAAGGCAAAAATCATGGATACTATCTCTTTTTTCATAACCATGAATTATGATCTAATATAACCTTTTTATTGATGAGACCTACAGTAAATAGTTGGCTTATTAGAAAGGCCTGTTACCAGCCTAGATACAATTTAATTGTGCTTTTTTCTATGTATAGATTCCTCTTTGTACATCTTTCTATATTTTGATTATATTTCTTACTGATTTAATCTAATTTTTGATTTTGACAAATTATATTATTAGGTTCATCATAACAATCAGCCAGATTTTTAGATGGACTTTGGCATTTTTATCCACCCATTGAGTCTTTTCCAATGACCTTGGGACAGGTAGATGTTGTTATTTGATGGTGTTAAAGGTATCATCACAGGATATAAACTATCCCAAATAAAGCTGCCTTTTGCAATTGACTGATGGTAATTTTGTTAATGCAGATAGTAATTTTGTTAATGCCGATGATGTTTAACTGGTGCTCCAAAAGTGCAAATGGAGAATTATCACTAATAATAATAAAGGGCCTACGGTCCCTATCACTGTTGGTACTATCTTTGCTTTCTTTTGCCACAGTCATTCTATTTCTATTTGTCGGTCTTTACATTTGGTAATTTTCTCTACTTCTTTCTCTTCTCTATTTCTGTCTCCAGGTACTGCAACATCCACTATCTACACTTTTTTTTTCTTTTTCTTACCTATAAATATGAAGTCTGGTGTGCTGTGGACCTGATGCTTGTCTGTTTGGATTTTGAAGTCTCAGAGCACATTAGTTTCTTCATTTTCTATGACTTCCTCTGTGTTGTGGTCCCTCCCACCAGTTCTTGCTTGCAGGCAAATGGAACCTCTTGCAGGTATTCCAGTACCTCCTTTGTCATGCCATTATTTGTGGTCTGTCTGTGTGAATTTGTTGCAGTAACCAACAAGGTGGTCCACTATTTCTTCAGCTTTTTTTTTTTTGCAGGAGCAACATTTACTCTCTGCTGCTGATTCAACTGAACTTGAACATCCTGCCTATAGTGTGCAATTTGTGCCTTGTATCTGCTAATCTTTGTTATAGCTGTTAGTTGCTGCTTTATAATTATTTCTGTGATCTTACTATTTTTAGTAACAGGGATTAGGAATACCATTCAAAAGACAAAGATATCTTAGAAAAGAGACACCTCAGTCCAGAGTCCATCTTCTTGTAGACACTTCAATATCTATTCTGCATCAATACCCTTCCTACTGAAGCCTTCAATTGTATCCTCACTATTTAAAATGCAGTGTTCAATTTTTTACGCACCTCTCTTTTATTGTGCAGCAAGCGGGGGGGGGTTATGTTACACATGAGGAAGTTAGACAGGAATAGGGAATATTGCCATATATGGCTACACCTTATGCTATAGCCAATTCACGCTTTGCACGTTGCTGTTCCACAATGTCGCCCTATATGTGTATTGTATGTGTATTGGGTTTTCTGTGTACGTGACTTCCTACTGATGTGTCATGATATTGCAACACACATCAGGTCACAGGTATCTTGCAAAGTGTCCCAGTTTCATGTGCCAGCTATGTGGTTTTGGGGGAGGGGTGGGATTCAAATTTTTAACAACTGGTTCTGTGGCTATGGCTTAGGTGGTGGGCGTGGCTTGGTGGTCATGTGACTGGGTGGATGTGGCTTGGTGGTCATGTTATTGACTGTGTGTGGCCAACTCAATATCACTCACATCGAGGCATGCATCTCCTCACACGGCCTCTCATGACTGTGGGGATGCTGCAACAGTCGTAAGTGTGAAAAATGGTCATAAGTCACTTTTTTCAGTGCCATTGTAACTTTGAATGGTCACTCCACACAAGCAAAGTAGCAGCAAAGGAGGGGGAAAAATCTCCAAAGAAGTTCCAGAGACAGGAAGTCTAGTCCTGCCAAGAATGTAATAAGGGTTAACGGAGAGGCAGTTTCTGTAAGCAACACCAGAATGTTTCCTTTCCACCTTCCTTACAGGATTAGGCCAGTAATTTCTTCTAACAACCGGTTCTCCGAACTGTTTAGAATGTTAACAACCGGTTCTAGTGAATAGGTGCAAACTGGTAGAATCCCACCCCTGTTTGGGGTTTTTTTCTTATAAGCAACTTATTCTTGTTCCTGATATCCTGCCTAGTGGTTTAACGTGTTAACTTCTGCCTTGCTAAGAATGTGCGGTTCCAACCCCTTTCCTATTGCAGAGCAGTTCAAGGTAGCTCCCCCACTCCCCACGAACCCCCTCCTTCCGCAGAGAAAAATAAAAGCAGTTTAAATCTTTGTCTGAGGCAGCATCCCCCCCACCCATTCCTTCTGTAGAGAGAGAGAAGACAGGAAGGAGCAAGGATGCTAAGAAAAAAATGAAGACAAGAGAAAATGTTTTATCATAATTCATATTCCTCGCTCTCATGTCCATCCTATCCATACCTGGGTCCTACCTCTACATATGACCCTTCCTCTGATCCCCAGGGCCTCCTCTGTACTCTCATTCCATCATCTGATCCTTCACATACTAGCTGATGCTACATTCATGGTTCCCCTCATACTTTTAGATGTTTTGAAGTCAGATGCAGACTTTGTATCTCATTTCCTTTTTCTCTTTGGTATGCCTAAATAGTTTTGGTAATCAGGGATATTTTTATAATCTCTTCTAAAGAAGATAATGTTATTTATATATTTATATATTCATGTACTAATTACATTATAGACTGCTCTAATTTATCATGACTTTGGATGTCTTACAAAAAGAACAATAAGCTTTCCCGGCTCATAATATGATTTGGTCTTCTACCTGAAGCAGGAAACCCTGGCAGTTAAAACATGCCCTCATCACCGCCAGATTGGACTACTGCAATGAAGCCATTCACAATCCACGATTCATGCAGACTGCAGCAGCCGGTGAGCAGGCCAATGAGAAGGTTCAATTATCTTTGCTATCTTTGCTTTTTTACCCTTCCCCATAGATATTCCTGCCTGGGTAAACAAATTTTCTTTTCCAAGCACACTCACCCTATCCTGACTAATCACATATTAAGAAGAGTAACTATTGTCTGTTTCACTCACCAACAGATGATGTCTAAGAAAGGGGGGAGGGGGAAACTATGTGAAATGAGGGCTTGACAGCTTCGCCAGTAAAATTTAGGCAAGCGTATTTTCTGTTAATCCAGCTGGATGATTTGGATTTCTTCTAAACTGACCAGATGCGGATGTGGCTGGCTGGCTGCTTCCTCTCAATAGCAGGAGCATACTAGTTGTGGCTGGAGCTGCCATTTTAATTTCTCATAAGGCCCTGAAATTCCAATCCTGGAATTAGTCAAGAACTGAAATGGAGTCTTGCAGAGGCAGCTACCTGATATTCCAGTAAATGCCTAAGCATGCCAGATGCTAACGTCACGCCTGTCTACCTTTCTCTCAGTGGGCCTCAGATTTACAACTTTTTCATCCCAAAATTACCCTTTGCCCTGAGCATCATGAATGGAAAGACAGAAGAAAAAAGTGAACAAAAAATGAACGTGCTTTTCATAAAAGGAGGCAGTACACATTATCAGACTTTTTAGAGCATACACTTTTGTGAATTAAGAGCTCACATGTTCAGCTGAATTAAAATGATATGGTGTAATATAAAAGGAGGCTGATAAATTCAATATTTGCCTAGTAACATTTGACTAGCAAGGTTAAATATGACAGTTTTTTTTAAATCATTCATGCATGGAAGTTTTTTTGTTCTCAAAGCACTCTGTTAAAACTATTTATTTATTTGAATGGGTGGTCTTTCAGCCAATCATTAATGATCTAATTGCAAAGCATCCCTTAACAAAGCCACTTGGTTGCTTGGTGTTAGCTATTAAGTTTGCTGTGAGAGTAATTTTATCCATGTCTTCAATTCATATTTAATAGCTGGACTTGTTCTTGCTCAGTAATTTAATTCCTTATAATTAAGTAGTTCAGTTACACCATATAAATAATACTAATTCAGACATTCACAGCTTGTTTATTTTAACCCAGTTTTTGTTGACAAGGAAATTATATTTAGTAACCTTTACTATATCATTAAGCTTTCCTTGCTATTGTTTATTTTGATTGAAACACCACAGCCATTACTTTTTTATAATAGTTTTATTTGTTATAACTTGCATAAAGAAATACAGAAAAGAAAAAGAAAAGAAAAACCAACCAATCAAACACAGTGGGGTATATGTATGCACACCCCCACATACAAATATAAGAAAATAAGTCAAATTGTAGACATATTGTCATGTTGTAATTTTCAAATATTAGAAAAACTGCCACAAATACAGAAAAAAACATTTATTATCTGCTGCAGAAATGACAGATTTCAGAAAGCCGAAACTGTTTAACAGTGAGAAAGACTGCTTCAAAAAATGATGGGCCTTTCATTGTTAAATAGATGTTGAATGATCACCGATTTGCCATAAAGTAGTGGCAATTTTTTTTTAATCTCAGTAGTTCAAGAATGGGCCACCATTATTTTTTGTAATCCTTATAATTGCAGCACTGATTTTTTTCTTTCTTGTTTTTAAGGTAAGTAAAGTCAAAATCCCAGGAAAAAACATATTTTTGTATCCCTTTACATCACTGTCTTCACAATCTCGACTGTCGGGCTCCGAGTTCACTATGGAGCCCTTCAGCTCCGAACACTCCTTGCAGCAAGTCAGCTGGTAGTGGAGAATATCACCTTAGCTCTGCTGACGCCGGACCTGTATTGCTTCTCGTGTGCTAGCTGATAGAGCTGGAGTTTGGATTCTGTGATGACCCAGAGTCTATCAGAAATATAACAAAATCCAAAACGTAACTAAAAGTCCTTTAATGCCTTCAACATGGCTTCACTGTTTAATTGTTCACAGTGGAGGAGTAAAATATTTTCAAAATAACATTTTAAAGGCAAGAAACACAATTCACATTCAAAGAGCCGATAATGAAGCAAAAACCAAAAACAAACTGCATTGAATAAAGTTCCTCGACAGACCAGGATAGATAATTGCCAAGTTCAGGAAGATAACCAGGGACAGTCCATTGGAAGAACGCCAACCAAGATAAACTTTCTTAGGAACAAAACACTAAATTTGTCTCCAGCATCTGTTAGCACGCAGGTCCAACCTTTTATGCAGATCTCACACCTGCAACCCATGAAGAGTATCATGGCCCTCTCCTCCTGAGTAGACCACGTTTTACCCTGATCCTCTCCTCCCTGCGTGCCCTAGGATGGATAGGGGATGGGCCTGGGTCCTCCTCTGACTGCTCAGCCAGCCTCTGCCCTTCCCCAACCTCCTCCACAACCTCTGGAGCCACAGTCCCACTCCCTATTGGCTGTTCTTCCTCTTCCTCAGCGTCAGCCTCCACCAGGGGCATGACAGATTCATTTAAAGACAAATCTTAAATACTCAAAAGACTGGCTGAGATCGATTCTCATTTCCCTAGAGGATTATTACATGCAGCCTCCAGGTATAAAAAGCTTGCAAGGCTTGCCCTAGATGAATGTTGAAGTTCCTTTCAGTGATTTAAAGTTAGGAATAATAAAACAAACCAGTGAATATTAAATGGATGTTATCCAGATGCCTTTCTACACATCTATAGTGTATATTACATCTGGGAAAAAGTTCTGACTATCTTACCTAAAAAATAATATTACTGGTATTTAAAGCACTTCCTGTCCAAAACTTCGCCATGTGATAAAAATATATAAAAAGTAGAGTACTGGAAAAAAAAGAATATGGTAGAGCTTGCAATATTATGTTTAGCAAGTATTTCCACCTTTCCTTCAAATACCATTGATACAGCTACTGGAACTGAATGGCAGTAAATTGAAAACACCCCAGGGCTGCTGGATTCCCCCCTCCCCCAGCATCTTTATAGCAGTTTTGGCCTGGGCCACAGGACTGGGGTGGGGGCGGGTGCTTAAAAATGGAGCAGTCAGCAACATTCTTAGCCACTGCCTCCTCAATCAGCAGCTGAATTCATTTATTTTATTTATTTGTATTTCATTTTTGTAAACCGCTTTTCTCCCTCAAAGAGAGACTCTACTCACTTGGTATATTTCTGTTAATTTGGGGAGACTTATCCTGCTGACAGATAATTGGAGTCCTGAGTCCTTTCTAACAATCTGTTGTCTTAAGAATGGAATGGTCTTCCTCTAAAATTGTAATTAATTTTGCTTCTCAAAATATGGTGAAGGAGATTGTTTTTGATGACTTTCTTGACTTCTTTAAAATACTTGCATACTATCTGTTGTAGTGCATCATCAGTTGTTATACTATATTGTTATAGCATTTAATTCAATCAAAATACAGTTATTCAAAAATAATACAGCACAATGAACCAACACATACATGAGAATCTCAGTGAGCAGAACCATGGAGCATTCCTTGCTGCAGTTGTTCACCCTTGAAACTAATAGCAGCTGAGACTCTGATTCATTCCTATAGTTGTTGCCTAGGGTTAGGGGACTGGAAAGAACATCTCTGCTTTTTCCCTGCAAAGACTGTCTCTTTGTCCCAATGTAAGACAAGTATTACAGTACTTTGTTCTAGTATGTAACACCCATCTGAGTACATGAAAAGAACCTAGCATAGGCTGGAAGACAACTACACCAAGAGAGATAGATGCTCAGCTGATTAGGCCTTGGGAAGTTCCAGAGGATATCAAGATTGGAGGTTAAACTGGTAGTTGACATAGCAACCTGAAGAAAGAGGTAGAAAGTCATTTCTACGTATATTGTTGCCAAAAAAAGGCCAGCCAGACATATCAATGAAGTTATGAAGAATCACATTATTAATCTGTAGGTTTTTCAATCTAAAACTGGTTCTACACTGATAAATAAATGTGAATTCCCAGTGACTTGCACTTGTTCCCTCAGACGTCATCATTGTTTGTCACCCCAGGGCTTGGTGTCTCTGTTTTTCTGCAAAAAGTGTACATTTTTTGGGTTTGAAGTATAGAAGAATAGCTTCAGAGATATACTGCATGTGCAACTAGTTCTATTTTTTTAAAGTATGATTTTGATGACAGTAATAACATATTGGCAGAATAGATGGATCTGTCCCAGTTCAACATTCAGCATTTCTAATCTTTTCAAAGCAAAAAATTCCATATTTCTTTTCACTGGGCTTTTAATAACTTCTTAAAATATTATGCTGGCAATCATTTTGCAAAAGATTAATAAAATAGTACTTGACAAAAGAATGCTACAGTGCCAGAATGCTATTTTTAAGAAACGAAGTTCTAGACACGATCCTTGTAGCAACATCTTTTTATCGTAATTTGAACAGTTCGAGTCCAAAACAAAAAGGTGCTTAAATCAAAGAAGAAGGAAATTTATATGACTTTGAATAGATCTGTCTAAAATAAATGGCTGCATTTTTGAGCTGTGATACAAGCATTGGATCTTACAATTATTTATAAAAACAAAATGATAGACCTGCTGAAAGAGAAATCCAGAAGGAAAGATCTTATCTCCAGGACACCAAGTGCTGTTTCCTCTAAGCTATCACTAAAACACTTAGATACTGCATTCAATTTAGAAAACTCGACTTTGGGGAAGTTGTCAAAAAGAGACAATTGTGGGCAAAATGACACTAGGATGTTACCTGCACAAGTGCACGTGTTGGATGTTTACTTAGTAAGAATTATTCTTGATTTAATCAGGTAAGCTGGCTTCAGAAACAAAGTAAAAGAAATAAAGACAGCCCATGCTGGAGGCAGATATGCTGAAATAGCTGGAGTTCCAATGAATCAACATGGGTACACTAGGGATGACTGCATCTATAAATAGCATGAGAAAATAAATAGCGCATCACAATGCCTAACATCTCTTATTCTCTTATATGCAGATATAAGAGGCTGGGCATTCCTGTGAGTTTGCCAGTATACTTGAGTTATATTTAAGGGATCTTAGGCAACCTAATGTTTACGCTTTTGTATTCTGAACTGATGGTGCCATTTTAGCAAATCAGGGTCCTATTGTGTGGGGGAGGGGGATTTTAAAAAAGCATTCCCCCCTCCAGGATAGTTATATTTCTTAAAACAATCAGATTAGATAGATCAATATTTTTCAATTAAATTAATACATTAAAGGTACAATTACTTCAGTTTTTGGGGTTTCACTGGACATTCCCATTTCCTGGTTCTAGAGAAAAAAAGAAAAGAAAAACCTTAACATATGATAGAGAAGAGGAGCTAAAATAAAGGTTTCAGATTTGGATCTCTTGGGCTATTAAAACTGACTTGGTTGCTCAGAAATATTCAGTAAGAAATGTGGTTCCCTTCATCTTTTTCATCTATCAGAGGAAACCAGTGGGTCTTTCAGTCACAACAAATCCATTCTGGTGAAACATGAAGGAAGATTTGCATCTGATAGAACTGGAAATGTCTTCTGGAACACTCCATTTAGACCATTTGATCAGTCTGAAAAATGCATCGTAATATGACTTGGCCAATTAATATTTTTCTACACTAGGTGGAAGCGTCCTAATGTACTGTATACCTTTCCATACTGGTGGCAACATTATAATCAGAATGCAAAATCTCTATTTAATGCAGTATTGAGCACTGCCAGTAGATAGCACCACAGTTTTTGTGAATACGTTTTTGAGAAAATGAAAGGGGAAAAGAAACTTACTTTGTCTACTAGCTATCCTTCAGATTCAGAAATCACATGGTGTCAAAAGAAATGTTAGAATTTTAAATTTCACAAATTATAGTGATCAACCCTGAAGGTAAGATTGCCATTTGGGGGTGATAATTATAGTGAAAATGATTCAGATGTACTGTAAATCCCCATTTGACCCTCGATTTCTTGGAATGATTTTGGCTGTTCACTTTCTTTTATTTCAACCTTCAATTTTGTTGTGAGGCTAAAATGAGCATATGAACTCATTATAGAAAAGATGGGGCTCACATCTAATAAGTGATAAATGCACTGCTTCCCCCACCCCCTTTGGTATGTGTGCATACAGTATTACTAGCAACATTCAATCAAAGAATGGTAAAAACAATGATTGACCAATGAGAAAATCGGTCTGCCATTGATTTGATATCTTTCCTGATTATTGGGCAAGCCAGCCTAGGATCTGAAGAACAACTGAAGGACACAATCTGTTTCAATATAAAATGCCACATGGTTGTAATACTAAGAGAAAACTCCATTGTCATGGAACTATCTCTACAGAAAGCTCTCCCCAGAGAAGCCTGAATAAACTTGCCATTTATTTTAATTATTTGATGACAACAAGAGGAGATCACCATTACATTCCAGGTAGATTTTACTCCTACTTCTCCCTGTTTCAAACAACTGTACTTTCTGGTAGGTTGTAGGTTTTTAATGAAATTTGGTTTCTTGATTTAAAAAATATGCAGTATATGTTAAAATCAGTGAGTTGGATCCAAAAATTTCCTCTTGAATATGACATGTTTTCTTTCTTTTTTTCTTTTTTCTCTTTCTTTCTTTCTTTCTTTCTTTCTTTCTTTCTTTCTTTCTTTCTTTCTTTCTTTCTTTCTTTCTTTCTTTTTCTTTCTTTTCTTTCTTTCTGAAAGATTATATCTACAGAACAGTATACATTAGGCCGTTGGACATTAAAGATAAAATTTGGTTCAAAAATTGTCTCTCGTTTGGGTTAGTACAAGAGGAAACAGAAGCACAAGAAGTGCAAGATATATGTGCTGTTTTACATGTCCAGAACTACTAGTAGCTGTTTTCCTTCATTTATGGATTCTGGAATCCAACCCATTGTTTCTCTGTATTCAATCAGGACTAATTCAAACCCTGAAGAGGTTGTAGCCATAGTGATAAAATGGACCCTTTCCCATTCCAATAGAGGTTCCTTCCAATTGTTTTCACAGCAATAGTGGCCCTACCGATTCTCTGATTAGCAGTGTTGGCTGCTATTTAAAATTTAGAGAATGTACTTAACATTGTCTCACTGTATAATTAGAATACTGTGGGAAAATACTGTACAGTATTTATATACAGCATTCAATACAGTTGAACCTTAGATTTGCTCAGAAATCTCACATTTTCATTTCAATTCACTGAGATTTGTATGTTGGTTTAATGAAAAATGGAAAAATAAATAAGTTAATGTTCAAGATTGACATCATTATACCAACCCTAATATACATTCATTTTTAATTAATATTTTCAAGTATCTCAGACTATCCATCAGCAATCCATTTTGCCTTTATCTAGTAACAAAAGAGCAACCTCAATAAATTACAACAATTCTAATATAGAAAAGAAACACTTCCTATGAAGCCTGTATCTTTGAAAACATTTTTTTAAAAACCTCAACATTTTATGACCCACTATGTTCAGCAAACAATTTATAATCCAGATGGCCATCAGGAAAGTTTTTGCTTCAACACCTGCTGATTCAAACCAGTATGGTAGTTTATCCAATCAGGCTCATCACCAGGTTGATACAGTATCTAGTCAGCCAATTAAATGCAAATGACCGAACAGTAGGTCTCCTTCTTCCAGCACCTGCTTCTCGTATTCAGCTCCAAGCATCTTCAATCAGTTTAACTGCCAGGTATCTTGTTTCCATTAGCAGTGAAATCATGTCTGTATTACAACCAACACCTTGTCACTGGTATGTGTTCCAGATATTCACAGATACTCAATGTTCAGTTTGAATCAATATCAGTGTTATTATCAGAACTTTTACAACAGATGTTTTGGAAAACAAATTATAGTTCTTACAAATCTAGGCCATGGATCCAGTGGTGGTATTCAAATTTTTTTACTACTGGTTCTGTGGGAGTGGCTTGGTGGGCATAGCAGGGGAAGGTTACTGCAAAATCCCCCTTCCCACCCCACTTCGGGGGAAGGTTACAAAATCCCCATTCCCTCCCCACCCCACTAACCTGATTTCCAGCTCCGTTCTCCTGTGCAGGGCAACCACAGAAGACCCATCCAATTAGCTGGGACTCAGAGGGGCAGAGAATAGATGGGGGCGGGGCCAACCAGAGGTGGTATTTGCCGGTTCTCTGAACTACTCAGCATTTCCGCTACTGGTTCTCCAGAACTTGTCAGAACCTGCTGAATACCACCTCTGCATGGATTCCCTTATAACAAATAGGTTTACTTTTTAGGCAATTTGCCTTATTACGCACTCCAGACCAGGAGCCTCCAACCATGGCCACTTTAAGACTTGTGGACTTCAACTCCCAGAATTCCTCAGCCAGTAAAGTAAAGCTCCAGACAATTTGCTACTGTTACTACTGTTTCTCAAGTTTAGCAACCTGGGGATGGGTGGACTTCAATATAACTTGTGGCCGGGGAATTCTGGGAATTGAAGTCCGCACATCTTAAAATTTCTGAGATTAAGAAATACTGTTTTTGACAATCTCTACTGGAGGAAGAGCCTCAAAATATGGAGAGTCATCCTATCAGAAACATATTTCTGAATGACAACTAACTATATCCAAGTGTGTCATACCATAACAGATATGATTTAGCACTGTTTTCTAATATTTAACTGTGCTAAGATTCAATATTGTATCTCAGGTAGGATCAGTTTCAGGGATTTGTTACCAGGTCCTTCAAAGGTTGCAGTTCTGCAACATTCATTAGACTTAAGCAAAATGGCCAATAATTAGAAGTAATAAGAGTTGTAATGCACCAACGTGTGAATGCTTCAACTCTATTTACAGACTATTTAGTTAGTAGTTCCTCAGTTTGTTTTCTTGCTTTTCATCCAATTATTAAAATATAAAATAGACTGAACAGTTTGTTTTGTAAAAGCCAAAGCCACTTTTCATGGCTTGTTAGTACTTTCCAGAAATATTGGTCAACTTCCATACAATTAGCACAATCTATTACCATCTTTCATTTTTGGCACTTACAAGCTAGGAATGGGAAAAAACACAGACTGAACTTCTTTATTTAGAAAGCAACATAAGAAAATCCAATATTAACATCACTCTGAACATTGTGCAGATGCATACTTATTGCACACCTGTCCGAAGCAATAGCTGTACATTGGTTCCTTGTTAGCATGCCTCAAATATGGAACTAATCTATTGTTTATATAATATATTCATTAAAGCATAGCCTTGCTAATCCACTCTAAAGAATGGTCTCTGTTCGCCAGTCTTGGACAAGAAGTATCCTTGGGCTACTGAACTGCAATTGTAATGACTTTTCCACACAATATGTCGGTGTTGAAGAGAGCATGAAGAGAGCAAATTAGTTTGGAACAAAATCCACATTTAGAAAGTTAAAATTTAAATGGATTCAAAATAAGTGAGAATTATGAACCTCAATCAAAATCAAAGAACAGAAGGCTAATTTCATTTTTCTTTTTCAGAAGCAATGAAAGCATTTCTCCCTGGGATTGGCTAAAGGCCAGATATAAAAAGAAATCTGAAATTTGGGTTGGAAGAGTTATGAGCCAATGGAGTTAGATGGAATATACATTTTGTTTATTTCATGTATCATAGATTGATCTGAGCTATTCAGATTTTGTTAGGTGGGTGCACATATATGTGTGGGAGAGCAGATTACCCACCTAACAAAATCTGAATAGCTTTAGTTTAACCAAGAAGGAAGAGTCTTAAATTTGTTTCTGAATGACTCTTCCTTCTTTGTTAAGCTAAACAAGGAAACCAGATGAAAAGGCTGTCATATTGCCTTCTGCAGCCTCAGAGAATATTTCTCTGGATACAAGTAGTGGCATATTTACCAAATAGGTTCTCCCCAGAAGTGGTGGGAAGGTGCAGTAGAGATTGGGGATGGAGAATTTAGACACCATTGGTGAGATTCAAAGGGATTATTCTGCCACCTTCCAGGTACGTGTACCCAACCCCATCCCATTACATCCTTCATGTTCCAGTTAAAAAAATATTAACAAAAAACTCCTGGCACAAATTCTTCTTTAATTCAACAGCAAAATGTACTCATTGGGTATAAAAGTGTAAATTTTTCTAATTCTATGTCCTTCTAGCTGACTCTGTCTTTATTAATGTCATACGTATTGTTGCCCATAGTGACTTGATTGCCTTTCCTTTCCTTTCTCTAGGTAATATTGCTGGTTTGCCAAAAAATAACTTGAAAACTCTGTGCCTTTGTATGCCTTGGATTCTGTTTTCTCATCCTAATCTCTAAGAAAGGCTCCTATCTAATTCAAGGTAAGAAACCTAATTACAATTCTATTTTTCAGACTAAAAGTCCCCTTTTGAAATCTAGTCAGAAGGTGAACAAGACAAGTTTGCTTTCTCTATATTAGCCCTGAGTTCAGCAACAAACAGGTACTAATTGATACCCTTGTGATTTTGGTTTTGTCCTTTTTAGCAGAAATTGCTTAATGAATTCTTGAGGTATAAAGGTGCCTGCCTGTTTCTAACAAAGGAACATCTGGACTCTTAAATCAGCAGAGAATAAAAATGGGAGTTAGGTTTTTTTTTTCCTCTTCCCTCCTACTTTTCATCAAATTCTTCTGTCTGGCAGAGAAGATTGTGTGGCAGCTGCTGTTGTTGGCTGCTTGAGAAATGTCACAATATACATGCAGCTTTGTACTTCAAAGACAACTACAAGAGCTGGAAACCCCTGTCTAAAAAATAGCTAATTGTGATTATAATAAATAAGTGTGGTTATAATAAATGTTCAAAAATTGCATTAAAGAGCTTAATTATACTTTTTTTATAATGTAAGAACTTATAGAGAATAACATACCATTTGTTTGTTTTTACAGTTTTATTGTTTATCAGTCTTCTCCAATACTGTGATATCCAGCTATTTTGCATCATATTTCCTATTATTTCCAACCAAATCAGAAAAAATGGCCACATGAATACACTTCTTCCAATAATGCTTTTGTATTTCCTTACCTTTAAAATTAGAATTATTAATATTGTAATATGAATCCTGCCTATATATATACTTTATTTCTCCTTCTTGAATAAACTTTATAAAATGTAAAGGACAATGTAACAAAAGAATAACAGTAAAAACTTCAAACTGTATTCTGAGAAAAGATAAACAATGAAATCTAATGGAAAAAGAACACTGAAATGCTTTATGCCATAACTAATGAGGAATTAGTTGGCTTACATGTTAATGCAACTTAGCCAATGTATTTTTCTGAAAACTAAACATTTTGCTCATTACAGAAATTCAACTTTTTTCATTATATGCAGAAATATTCTTCCACTGATCTTTGCTTATTATGCAGCTCTAAAAGCTTTAAAGAAAAATACACTTTTATAATTATGTAGAGGTATTATGAAGAATTCTTTTGGCCTAACATTCCAGAGTTCAGTTACATTTGCAAGTCAGTGGAATGAAAGATTCCTAAACACAAATTTTCTAATGGAAGGACAGACAAGATTAGTATAAAAAGATAGTTAAGGAGAACAACAGTGAAAAATGCAGTGAAAGAATCAAAGGTATACTTCTTTTTTTCATGTCAGGCAGATTGATCTAGTTCATTACTCTGCCTTTTAATTTTTACAGACACTGAGGCTCATCTAGAATAGCAGTATATTATCCTCTCGGATCTCTTGAACTTTAGCACTGATCATAGGCAGCCTACTTTTGCACTTTCACATTTATTTATTTTATTTATTTGATTTGTCAATAACTTACAAGATAATAGATAGTATAAACATAGTTATAAGTATAAACATAGTTATGAATACATGAAATGGATACATATAAGAAAAATAAAGAAACAATAGGACAGGGACGGTAGGCACATTGGTGCGCTTATGCACGCCCCCTACAGACCTCTTAGGAAAGGGATGAGGTCAATAGTAGACAGTCTAAGGTTAAAGTTTTTGGGGTTTGGGGAAGAAACCACAGAGTCAGGTAGATTATTCCAGACATTGACCACTCTGTTGCTGAAGTTGTATTTCCTGCAATCAAGTTTGGTGCAGTTAACCTTGAGTTTGTATCTATTGTGTGCTCTTGTATTGTTATGGTTGAAGCTGAAGTATTCATTGACTGAAGTATTCATTGAGTACATACATTGTGTTGTGCCATAATGCACTGCTGGTTTGTTTTATAAATATATAAATTATATATTCCACAAATGATATCTCCTTACTCATCAGAGACACCATTGAACATGATCAGAAACGTCCAAATGCCATCTTATTTGGTCTTGAAGACACCAACGAATCAGATGACATCACCAAAGTTCGTAATATCATAAGCAACTCAAATACAACAAACATCTCTCTTGAAGATATCATTGAAGTAACCAGAGATGGCCCCGGGTACAAATACAATGATGGCTCGGTGTCCCCAAAATTTTGTAGAGCTGGTTGCAAAAATGAGTCCAGCAAACGCATATTCATTCATACAATAAACGCCATTGCAAAAACCAATCCCAACCACAAAAAACTTTTTTCAAGACCAGACTTATCCATACTGCAAAGAATCCGCTCCCGTGAACTCTGCAAGGAACTCAAAAGACGTCTAGACAATGGAGAGAAGGATCTCTACATTGACTACTGCACTGATTGTATCAAAAGTAAGTCACACAACCCACAACTCCATATCCAACCCTACCTCATCCAACCCACCATCACTCAAAACTAGGCACGCACACCCCTAACTACCTCAATTCCAACTACAACTGGCCTTAAATGCAAGCTACTCAATGCAAGAAGCCTTGTGAATAAAATACCTGAATTTCTCCTCTTACTAAATATGGCTAAATTCGACATCATATTTGTCTGTGAAACATGGCTCAATGCATCTCTCCCTGACTCCATTACCACAGTAAGAGACTATCATGTTTACCAATCAGATCGTGAAATCCGTAGAGGAGGTGGTGTTGCTATCTTCTATAAAAAGTCCTTACATCTAAAAAACATCCAAGTTACCCAGGAGCTTGCTCTTCCTGAGACTGTCGTCTGTGAACTGTCCTTAAATATCACATTTCAATTCTTACTATGTTACAGAGCACCTGATTATGACATTGAACATGTAAACAAGCTAAATTCACTACTAACATGGGCAACATTCTGCCCACACACTTTTATCTTTCTTGGTGATTTCAATCTACCTCACATTAACTGGACCCTAAACAAATGTAAAATTGAACCCATACATGCAACCTTCTACAATACAAACATGGGACTGGAACAACTAGTAACCAACAATACTAGACTTAACAACTGCCTCGATCTCATCTTCTGCAGTAGTTTGAATTCAATTTACAGAATATAAATTAAAGAACCCTTTTCCAACAGTGACCACAGCATGATTGACTTTTGTCTCAACGTATGTCCACACAAAAATCAACACAACGATATGATCCCCAATTATAACTTCAAAAAAGGCAACTATGATCTTATAGACAACGATCTCTTATCCCTTGATTGGCAATTTCTATTCACTGGATGCAATACTGTTGAAGACCATTACAACATATTTTTACTTGAAGTCAAAAGAGTCATCAAACTATATGTACCAATAACAACTCCAAAACTCAGAAAAAACAGATTACCCATAACAATAAGGAAGCTTCAATCCAAAAAGAAATCACTTTGGCGTAAAAACAATTCTGGTCATATTGCCAACTTCAAAAGCCGATACAAAAATTTATGCCACCAGATAAAAACTGAATGCACCAATTATCACTTTAAACAAGAGGAAAAGCTATGCACCAACTCCACCCGCGCTTTCTACAATTTTGTAAACAACAAACTAAAAGACTCAAGGTCCATCCCACCCCCGAAAGGACCTAATGGTAAAGACTGCAATGACGACACTATTAAAGCCAACCTCTTTAACACATTCTTTGACTCAGTATTTGTAAACAGCAATGGATCATGCCCAGTATTTCCTAGTCGAACCACAGACAACTACAATGATCTAATATATATCGATTTTACAGTATACAATGTTGAAAAAGCACTACGCAATCTAAACCATCTCTATCTATTGGACCGGATGGAGGAGTATGTGCCTACTTCTTAAAAAAGCTATCCACGGCCATAGCCGAACTTCTAAGCACCTCCTTGCCAAAACTATGGTCACAAGCCACGGTCATCCCCATCTTCAAAAAGGGAGACCCCAGCCTAGTTGAAAATTACAGACCAATCTCTTTATGCTGCATCACCTGTAAAGTCATGGAATCAATTATTAACCAATCCATTATCCTCCACTTAGAGACAAACAACCTACTCTCTAATAAACAATTTGGTTTCAGAAAAAAACGATCCTGCAATCTGCAACTCTTACACTGCAAAAACATATGGACTACACAACTTGATTAGGGCAAAGCAATAGACGCAATCTACATAGACTTCTGTAAAGCCTTTGATTCAGTGGTACACGACAAACTGCTCATAAAACTAAAATCTTATGGTATCTCTGGAGACCTGCATAACTGGATAGAAGCATTCCTGTCAAAGCAGACAACAAATGGTCAAAACTGGGTGCGTCTTATCAAATTGTGTACCTATCAACAGTGGTGTCCCCCAAGGCAATGTTCTAGGACCAACTCTCTTCATATTCTACATAAATTACCTCTGCGATCATATTAAGAGCAACTGCGTTCTCTTCGCTGACGATGTAAAACTATTCAACACCACAGACAATACTGCTACCCTTCAAAAAGACCTTGACTATGTATCAGAATAGTCAAACAAATGGCAACTTCAAATCTCAACAAATAGACGCTGTCTTACACATTGGCAAAAAAAAACAACCAGAAAATAAAATACAGGCTGAATAGTCAAGACCTTGCTGATGATCCAAACTCTGTCAAGGATCTTGGAGTACTCGTCTCTAATGATCTAAATGCTAGAGCCCACTGTAACTACACAGCCAAAAAGGCATTAAGAGTTGTTAACCTAATCTTACGTAGCATTTTCTCTGGTAATATTACACCACTAACTAGAGCATACAAAACATTTGCTAGACCAATACTTGAATGCAGCTCATCAGTCTGGAACTCACATTACGTATCTGATGTTAACACAGTTGAGAAAGTCCAGAAATATTTCACAAGAATTCTCCACTCCTCTTCTCATAGCAGAATACCTTATGCCACCAGACTTGAAACTCTAGTCTAGACCTAGAAAACCTAGAATGACGCCTTCAGTCCGATCTAAGTAAAGTATATAAAATCATACATTGCAATGTCCTACCTGTCAATGAATACTTCAGCTTTCACCATAACAATACAAGAGCAAACAATATATACAAACTCAAGGTTAATTGCACCAAACTTGATTGCAGAAAATATGACTTCAGCAACAGAGTGGTCAATGTCTGGAATACTCTACCTGACTCTGTGGTTTCTTCCCCAAACCTCAAAAACTTTAACCTTAGACTGTCTACTATTGACCTCACCCGTTTCCTAAGAGGTCTGTAGTGGGGCGTGCATAAGCGCACCAATGTGCCTACCGTTCCTGTCCTATTGTTTCTTTTATTTTTCTTATATGTATCTATGTATTCATAACTATGTTTTTACTTATGCCTATTATCTTGTAAGCAATTGACAAACCAAATAAAAAAATAAAAAAAATAAATAGCACAGCATGTGAATCTAATAGTTGTGGATTTATCCACTAAGCCATGCTTAAACTATGGCTCAGTACAAGATACAAGTACAAGACAAGTACAGTACAAGACTCTTGATGCATCAGGTCTGTATGAAAGTTCCCTTTTTATTTTTTCTGGATCCCCCTGTGACTCAAAATTGGGGTTTTGAAATAGAAAATTCACAAAATTTGTAAATAAGCAAAAATTTGCAAAATAATTGTTATTATAACTCAAATAATATCCTTCCCAGAAAGAGGAGGGAAAGGAACTCCCCACTAGTGTAATCTAACCCCATCCTCCAGAAATGTGGATTGCAGCTTCTAGTTATCAACTTCTGGCTTACTAGGATATATAAAACCAGGATTAAGCATAGACGATTCTTCTATCGCTAACATATGGGACTTTCTTATTTGTTTGTTTTTATTTTTTCTCTGTTTCTTTAATCACAAAACAAGAAGCAGTTATGGAGAAGAAATTTGAATTTTTGGCTGATATATCACAATATGCCTGAACTACATGGAGATCAGAATATTCAATTAACCAATTTTATCTTGGTTAATTAGAACCAAAGCTGAATTTTTCAAGTAGTTTATCAACCAAATGGATTAGTGACTTGCTTTTAAATTTTATTTTTAATTGTAAGCACATATGCATTTATTGAGAACTATGTCACTGTATTCAATGGGTCATACTTCTTCAGTGTGTTTAGTATCTCAGAATTAGTCAATATCTGTATTAGCCTCCAGAACAATTGAGAATTGCATGGATTTCTGGAAGTGAAAGCAAAAGGAACTGCAGTAGATTTCTGGATAGCCAATGCCCAATATTTTCATCAGCTAGAATGACAAAATGAACTCCATTTAGTTATCTTAAGTATGTTTGGATAGTTGCCACAACAAAGTTCAAGAATTCTTTCCAAGATGTATGCATGTATGTATGTATGTATGTATCTGTCTGTTTGTCTGTCTGTCTGTCGGCTATATACAGTCCCCTTGAGAACTGCAAAGGTTCTGAATATGTGGAATGCAAGGTATTTAGATGAAATAATAAAATTAGGCTGAAATACATATAGTATTAAATTTTTCAGCAATTTTTACTTATCATAGAGAAACATATACTAAATGCAGTATCTCAAATAGACATCTCTAAATGTAATTTACATTTTTATTTTCAGTAGCCCTTTGTTAAGGGTTAAATTCTGCAAATCAAGTGGTCCAGTATATGACCACTTTTCAGGACAGATATATAAATTTAACTGAATATTTGAAGCTATATCACTCCAAATCTTAGACCCAACTCTGATTGTGCCCCGTGTTATGCATTATGCATGCCTATCATATAAGATGCTTCCTTGCTTTCTGACTAAAGTAATGTTAAATCCCAAAGATGAATAATTTCAGTGATTTTCTAAGATTTATTTTGAGGCTCCAAGCTGTCTGGCTCTATTCACATGATGCACAGACTAGCCAATCATATTTCAGCCAATCATCTTATGTAAATTCAAGTCATGTAGTCATTTATGTTTCAGTATTATGCAAACCCAGAAAATTGAGTTATTGAGTAAACCATGATTCAGTTGATCATGGGAAAGCATCTTGTGCAAATATAGCTTTTCAGGGGAACCTTTGGCATAATTGTCTGCTTTCTGGCCAAACCATCATGATGCATGACATGGGGCTGCAAATGACTTTAGGTTGTGTCATACAGTAAAACCAGCTCTTCACATATCACCTTCCAGGAAACCTTAACCATAAGGGATATGGATCTAATCCAGGTTCCAGTATTGAACAGGTTTTATGATCCTATCCACTTCCTCAGGAATCGCAGGATCAAACAATTCCCAGGTAACATAATAAAACCATGTTTTGGTCAACTTGTCCAGACTATCAAGTCAAAGTATAATTTATAGTAGAACAATTTTAAATTGTTTTCTGGAAATGCTAGGAAATGTATACAAGTCACATAAGTATTCTGAACATTTTCAAGCAAATCCAGACTGCCTTCAACTATATTCACTTTGGCTATATTCACATGACATACTTATGGTTAACTTAAACATACCTTAGTTGTCCCACTTCTCGGGAATGGCACAACATATGGAGCCATTGGTGAGAAGCTACAACTTTATATGCTGGCCATTAATGGAGAAGAAGAAAAATAGAAGAAATCCTATAGAGGAATTAAAGACAGAGTAGGCTACATAAGAGGAAAACACTGCTGTATTATAGAATAGAAATAATAGTAGTAGAATATAGTATAGAGCAGAGGTCTCCAACCTTGGCAACGTTAAGACTTGTGGACTTCAACTCCCAGAATTCCTCAGCTAGCAAAGCTGGCTGATGAATTCTGGGAGTTGAAGTCCACAAGTCTTAACGTTGCCAAGGTTGGAGACCCCTGGTATAGAGAACATTGTAAATGTATGATAGTAATAGAACTGGAGTATAGGATAAGATAGAGGCAATAGGAAGCATTCACACGTAATCCTTGACTTACGACCAGAATGGAACTAGAATGTTCATCGCTAAGCAATGCCATTAAGTGACTCACCATGAGTTCATACCTCATTTTACAACTTTTTTTTTGCCACGATCATTAAGAGAATCGCCTGGTTATTAAGTGAATGCAGCTTCCTCCATTGACTTTGCTTGTCAGAAAATAGTTGGGAAGGTTGCAAATGGAGATCACATGATCCCTGGGACACTGCAACCATAATAAACACACACCAGTTAATCAGTGTCCAAATTGTGATAATCTGATCACAGGGATGCTGCAATGTAAGTAAAAGAACTGATCATAAATTCATTTTTTCAAAGGTGTTATAACTTCAAATGGTTACTAAACTAACTGTCATAAGTTGAAGACTATCTGCATAAAATATCCACCCAACCTTTATAGAGAGTATATATATAAAAATCAACCTATCTAGAATCCAGTGCTTTCATGGCTCTTTTGAGTCTAGATCAACCAAATCAGGTAGTTTTTAAAAAAGCTTGACACATCAGATAAAAAGCATATCCTATACAAAAAAGCTCATTAATTTCTCACTTGAACAGAAAATAATTAAAATTCAGATGAAATTGGAGTAACCTGTTAACCTATTAATAGGAAGAATTAGAAGAATCTGTTTTAGAAGAAAGCTGCAAGGAGATATTAATTATTAATTGCACAGAAAAATAGGGAGGGCAGACAGTGTGGAAATTTCATTAGTTTATTAACTATAGCAAGTCAAAAACAAACCAACACAATAATCCCTAAGTGGTAAAAACTCTCAACTCTCTTTGTGTCTATCTGCTATCTGCTATATCCTAGGCCCATGATGGTGAACCTATAGCACGCGTACCTGAAGTGGCACACAGAACCATCTCTCCGGGCATGCCAGCAGTCGCCCATTGCTCTTCCGGGTTCCGGCACATGCATATTATTTGGAAACATCTGGTTTTGGTAAAAACACTAGAATGTTTATAAAAAAATAAAGCAATAGAAGCAGAATTGGTGGTGTGAAATGAAAAATATGTGTTTGTCAACATTAGGAAAAGCATCTTCCAAGGGTTATTCATTATCAAGCTTATGATATGTAGTCCTCAGATTACAACAATTGAGCCTAAAATTTTGGTTGTAGCTCACTGCCATTTTTTCAGTGGTTGTTAAATAACTGTGATCGTTAAGCAAAACACATGGTCATAAATTCAAACCCTAATCTTATCCAATGGGTATTTTGTGCTCACAAAACACATGACTATGGGATGTTGCAACCAGTCATAAATGTGAGCCAAGCATCTGAAATGCAATCATGTGATTGCAGAGGTGGTATGAAAGTCATAACTTTGAGGACAGGATGTAACTCATTTTTTAAAGTCCATCATAATTTTGGTCATTAAGCAACTGGTCCAAGTCGAGGATTAGCTATATTTGTCATTACTACAATCCAGCTTTCATGGATTTTAAACAAATTGTGGCTATCCAACAGTAAAAACTGCTAATAAAATGACACATCTGCTTTGTACAGATAATCTGAAAGCTCATGGAAAATCAGAAATTGAAATCCTATTCACTGACAAATACCGTAAGTATTTTAGCACAGGTATATCAATGAAATGAGTCCTTAGAGAAATATACAGAATAAATACAAATAAGAAGTGAATAGTCGTGGAATTGAAATGCCTAATGGCCAAAGCACCAGGAGATATTGACATGAAGCCTACAAGTATCTGGGCATTTTTCAGTTAGATAACATCAAGCATGCATAAGTTAAAGGTGTGATTAGTTAAGAATAGATCCAAATAGTAAGAAAGATACTAAAGACAAAATTGGATGGTGGAAACATCATCAAAGCCATCAATACCTGAGCCATACCTATGACATGATACACAGATGGAATTATTAACTGGATACAACGTAAACTGGACAGTTTGGAGTGAAAAACAATAAAACTGATCAGTATTCACTATACATTACATCTCCATAGTGATATTGATAGATTATATCTGCACTGCAGAAATGGAGACAGAGTTTTACTTCAAATCAAACAAACTGTCAAGAAAAGAAGTATGCATTGTCTGATTGGCCAAGAGTAAGCATTGATGTGAATTAAAATTGGGAACTTACTGAAGGTACAAGAAACAGAACATAAATATTTATTTATTAAGTTTGTTTGCCGCCCATCTCATCATGACTTTGGATAGCTTGAAATCATATTGAAATAAAGTAATAAAACCATGAACAGAATGCTGGCAAGGAAAAATATTACATGGTCAATTTCAGCTAAAAACTGGCTGCTGTGATTTCACATATTAGTGTACAGAAAAGTTTACATCCTGCAAGATATCTGTAACATCATAAAACATTCATATCTGCATATCCCAGATTCTTGGGAAGGAGTTGATAGGACAAAAATGCCAAATGTAGTCTGAACATCTGGCTGTGTGATGTACCATAATAATTGGATAGCTGGTCATACAGTCAGCCAGAGGTTTAGATTGGACATGGCATTTTTATCATTTTACATTGTTGTTTATAATAATAGTAATATATTAAAGTTGTATGCTGTCTAACTCTCAATGATTCTGGGCAATCACAACACTCAAAGCAATTGCAGTAAAATCAATAAAAAATAAAGATAAAAGATGGCAAGTGTAATGATGTGAGGGGTTTAATTTTCCTAGATAAAGACCCAAGTCTTCATAGCTGTTCTAAATAAGAACAGAGTGGGGCCATATGGAATTCAGGGATCAACATTACCAGAAGTCAGGTGATGAAGCAGGAGAGTGTCTTCTGAACCCCTGAGAAATGGCCTGAAGACTTCAATACAGTGACTAGGAAGTCACACAGTAATTTGAAATAGTTATTTACTTAGAGCAAGTATAAAAATATTGGAAGGCAAAATATGGAACATCTTTCTTCACGAAAGCCATCCTGCATGGATAAAAGGAATCCACTGGAAAAATTCAGATACCATCCATATGTAATACAGGTAGTCCTCAACTTATAATTATCCATTTAGTAACTGTTTGAAATTACAACGGCACTGAAAAATTAACTTATAACTATTTTTCACATTTATGACCATTAGCGCATCCCAATGGTCACATCATCAGAATTTGGACACTTGGCAACTGACATATATATTTATGACAGGGTCATATGTTCATCTTTTGCAAACTTTTGAGAAGCAAAGTCAATGCGGCAGCCAGATTCACTTTACAACCATGTTACTATCTGAATAACTGCAATTATTCACTTAACAACTGTGGCATGAAAAGTCATAAAATGGAGCAAAACTTAACTGTCTTGCTTAGCAAATTTTGGTCTTAGTTGTGGTCATAAGTCAGGGACTACCGGTAACAAAAATGGACTTCAGCACTTTTATCTTTTTAGGAAGCCTACACCAAGTAGAACAATTATTTGAACTAAGTTTTCCAGGAAAATTTGTTTCAATTTTGATACTGGCTGAAATCATTTTTCATTCCCTGGACATTTGATGTTTCATGCTGCTCTATGCTATAGATACAAAGTGCTGAACAATATTTAGTTAATATAATAATTTTCCTAGAGCAATAGAAAGATTAACCTATATTGAAACATGTAAACTACTGAGCCTAAATAATTTAGGCTCAGTAATTTACATGTTTTAATATAGGTTAATCTTTGTATTGCTCTAGGAGAGCTATATTATATTAATTAAATATAGTTCAGCACTTTGTACCTATAGCATAGAAAAGTTAAAATAAGTAAAATCTCTTTCTATTCTTTGCAACTTCCTTGCCTTAAGTTTCTACAGTGAGACTACATCAACATTAGCCATTAAACAGTAGGTGGGATTAAAAACTTCTCCCTCTTCAGCGTCAAATTAGCATCTCTCTAGAGTTGAATAAGATTTCTATTCACAAGAGAAGCCTGCAAGAATTGTTAAATTATTTCCAAAAATAAATTACAATCATTTTAAAAAAGGAATTTCAAAGGAATCCAGACCATGCCAATCCTACAGATGCAATGGACTATTTGATAACTGTAAAAGAAGGAAAAATAATTATTGCAACAGAATAGCAGCATGGTCTGATCTTATTTCATTAAAATGAATAAGACAAGTTAATACTGTTAAAATAAATGAAAAACTTTTAATTTTTAATATTTTGAATTTTCTGTCATGTTTTTGCCAAGGGTAGTAGTGTACCTTATTCTGAGATGTTATTATATCTTTCATTTGTAGTGGATTATGAGAAAGAATTTTAGTTAGAAGAATAGAAAGAATGCAATGCAGATTCATTTAGAACTTTGATCTCCCTCAGTCTGAGATTTTTAGAAATGTTAATTCTTTGAATTCATAGCCAGCATGGGTATCATTAGAGCAAGCCTTACACCAAGTCATCAAAGCATAACCATCTCTGTACAAGCAGCATTTGCACAATGTATAACTGTACTTAGTATGATTTACTCACTCAGTCAGTCACTTAGATTTATGACTCATCAAATTATACATTAGCTACATGGGATTGATTCACATAACAAACTAGGTTAACAGTATAGCTCAGTAGCTTTTCATTCAGTCTGTTGTGTAAATTAATGTGTACATCAACTTTTCCTAACTCGACAAACTCCAGAGATATATTTGATTGACACATCTAAAAATTGTTTACAAAATAGACAATGGTTGGAAAGCTAAAAGTGTATCAATTTGAAGAAGTTGGTTTACCAACAACAACAAAAAAGCACTTTTAAGGAGTCCTTCCACCCTATAAATCTGCCCACAGATTTGTAATGCTACATCACTGTTCCACTGCACATAGTAAATGTGATGCAAACTGGACTCTAGCATATACTCATAGAGTATATGTATCATTCTCTATATACAGATGTTTGACATGAATCTATTCAACTAGTGCCACCAGCAATTTGATCTTATTTCCCAAGGAGTAATATCCCAACCATAGTTGGCATATGAAGCAAAAAAAATGATAAAAGGTATAAAATTAGTTCAAATTTACCAGGAATTAATATATTTTATAGAATGATTCAAATAGTATTTTAATTGTAGGGTCTAATTGATCACTGATAGAATTGATATTAAATTATGTTAGGAAAAAAAGGAGTTAGTGTTGGTTCAGGATGTATTTTATACATTTCCACTGCAGCCATAATTACTCAACAAAATTTTTAGTGGAGGTGGGGAGGAAAGAGAGCAGCTCTGCGGATGAACAGCTTGTAAGGATAGTCGTGTTCGGCGGCTCTTTAAACCAAGGCAACTTGACATCCTCGGAGTACCAAACCGGATTCCTACTTCGCAGGCACCAAAGAAAAATCTGCAGCGTCCAGTTCGGAGGTTGCACGTCCCACCTCCAGACGGTGTTTTAAATGCAGGAAATTTCACATCCGGGAAACGAAAAGCGAGCAAAGACGTGGAATGCAAAAGGCAGAGAGGTTCCCCCCGCTTCTCCTCCCTCCCTTCTTTTCTAATGCTATTTGAAGTAAGTAAACCTCCCCCCCGCCGTTGATTGGGGGTGGGGAAGGGGGGGAATCTATCTTCTCCTTCCGAGCTTTGAGAAAGTTGCATCCACAGTTGGCTCAGGTGCCAGAGGCAGAGAGGGAAGGGGAGAGAGAAGCACCGGGACTGCGGATCCGGGAAGCACCAGGAATTGTTGGGGAGGTGTTGGGGACGGTGGGGGGGGGGCGGTGGAGGAAATTGCACGGCTTCTGCCACAGCCAATCCCGGCAGCGATCACATCAATGCAAATAGGAGCACAATGGAGCTGGCAATAAGCACACTGCAGCCAAGCTTGGAGCGGGTTGCGTTTGGCTGACGGGCCGCCGCTCCAATGGCAGGAGCTGGGGGTCTACGGGTAACCAGTGGCGGCGATGTGGGGGCGTGCCGGTGTCAGGCTAGGCTGTCCTTGCAGGGTGTCTGGGCTAAACTTCACCAAATAATAGCTGTTTGTATTTTGGCTGCTGCAGGAGCCATTTTAGGTAAGTTGTGCTCTGAACTTTTTATTGGCGCGCCGTGCGCTCGCCAGGAGCGCCCAGGGTGCACCAGCCCGGCTGGCTATGAATGAACTCGGGCTGCCCGGCCAAAACCGGCAAGGCGCTAAGAGCCAAAGAGCCGGCGGTCAGTCGGTCGGCCGGCCGGGCAGCCAGGCGGCCTCAGCTCGGCGTGGGAAGGGGCATGCCGAGCGCTTAATTCTCCTCTCCGGCACTGTCATGGCGTTGGGGAGGCTCTGCCCTTGGGAGCGGACCTTCGGGCCCTGGGCGTCAGGGAGGGGATGGCTCATGTGATGCCCTCTGCGCAGATTTGCTCAGCGGGAGAAGAGAAGGAGGAGGATGCCCGCCTGGACCCAGCGAGCGGCGATGCCCCTGGCGGCGCCAACCTCCTCTCTTCAAAGAATGAGGCTTCGGGGGTGGGGGATGGGGAGGGAAGACGATCCGCAGCTCCTCCCTTGGTCGTTCTCCGGGCGGGCAGGCAGGCGGGCGGAGGGCTACGGCTGCGACGGCTCCGGATGACCCTCTCACCCCCAGAAGTTCTCTGCGCCTGCCCACTGTTTTGCATGGGTGGCGATAAGGAGGATGCGCCGTGCAAGCCCAGCTGCGCCTCCCTTGAGTCTGGTCCCACGCACTGCAGTTTGCTTTCTCTCCCCCCATCCCCCCCGCTTTCAAGGCGCTCTTGGCACACGCGCGCTCATACAGACACAAACACAAGAGTCCTGCCCACCTGCCTCGGTTGCAGATCCATCCACACAGACCGTCCGTCCATGAGTCATGTGCATTCCTGCAACCATGACCAAGTTTGGTGCAATTTGGGGGCTAGAGAGAGAGAGATTTAGCATTGGAAGAGAGTTGGAAACCCCCGTCCGCACCTCTCTCTGCATTGTTTTGTGTTCTCTCCAGCGGCATTGCCATCTTCTGCGTTATGCTACCGAGAGCTGGTGTTGTCATTTTGTAATACGGTTTGCAGATATATGCACATTTTGAAAAAACAAAGTCGAGGTACTAGTACTCCCGAGACTTTCAGGGCGAAAGAGCAAATTGGGATCCTGGGTGTTCTTGAATAAACTACTGTGGTGCAGTGCTGGATTGTGAGACATTCCATGATAACCTCCTGTCTGGTGTCCTCCAGACATGGGAGATCCCAGAATCCCCAGCCAGTGCAGCTGTTGCCCATGCTGGTTGGAAATTTTTAGAGTCCTAGCCTCAGAATATCTATTGAGGACCATGTTCATTAAACATCCCACAATTTATGGACATTCCATACAATACACATGAACCTGTGTATAGCTTTGTGCAGGGAAAAAAACTGGTAGACTTGGAAAATGACCTTGGGAACTTGTAGTTTGTATAGTATGGATGTAACGTGATGGAGAGTATTGTAGCCTTTAGTTGAGTTAAAAATGTTTCCCAATCCCCTTTTGGGGAATCTACACTAAGTGAGTATTCCAAACAATGATTTGGGAAATATTGCTGATGCAAAAAAAACCCAAAACCCAAATTAACAGATATTGTGTATAATAAAAGCTGTGGTTTTAAGATACTTTATACTTTCACAGTTTTGTATTGTAACATTGCAGCCGGCTACACAATTTAAAATCTACAAAATAATCTATCTCAGTGTTTCTTTATACACGGAGCAAGCAAGGACATTTTCTAATGCTGAAATGATTAGAAACGGAAACTAATCTGCTAATGAAAGCAATTAATGAGTAGGACTTTCTGCAATAGCAGCTGTGGATAAAACTGATCATTGCCAGATCATAGGTTCCTCCTCTTTTGTTGGGTGCAAATCAGACATAGAATGTTCGGGACTTTGCAGTGGTAATTCAAGGTAGAGAAAGCGTAACAAGTCTCATTAAAGTAACTTCTCATTCATTCTATTTCTGCTGTTTCCTAGTGAACCTGTAGTTGAATTACAAAGCTTTAATCATCATGTTGGTGATTTCTTTGGAAATTATTTATTTCTTATTCTAGGTACTTTTTCTGATAGAGTAGTATTGATCAATAAGTTGGCCTAAACAGTATAGGAAGTCAAGAGGTAAGCCTGCATGCTAATAATATAAAGAGAAGGAATATAATAAATCATACAAGTTACAGTTTGTTAAACCATTTTCATGTAAACTGAAACATTTTCTCTGCAGTGATTTGACTTTCTGACAATTGTTTGATATCTTAAAATTGGAAAGATAGGAAACTGATGAGGCATTTTATATTTATGAGATTGCTGGTTGGATTATTGGGCAAAATAGAGCTGGTATAGTGGGTTGAATGAACTGGACATGCTACAATATTGGATCTTTAACCTACTGATCTGTTGGAAGGCTAAAATCGGACTCTTATAATCATGTATGTTATGGTGAATGTCTTGGAGAACATTTAGTTGACATATTTAAAGTAAATATGGGATAAAATCAATCAGTATTTATTAGCCTATAATGTTTCTAAACTATTACTAAAAGATTGGACCAAATTCTTAGTATCTCACTATGTTGTCTCCTTTCCTATTTCGAGGCATTGTGACTTCAATCTGTTTTCTTAAGCAGCCTAGTTCACATATAGATTTTTCAGACTGTTTTATGATTTTCTAGGGAAAACTATAGAAGTGCAATTTCCTGGTGGTCTCCTGTCTAACAAGGTCTGCCCCTGCTTAGCTTTTGGGGATCACTCAGAATTTGCTAATATTGTTGGACAAAACTGGATAAGAATATTAACTATTGTTTTAGTTGATGGTGCTCTAGTGACATTCCAGTGATGGCATTTTAATATTGCAGGCAGATATATTGAAATAATGTCTGAGATTATCATATACTACATGTAATACTAATATAATACAAAATTATTTTTGTTTAATACATTGCTGTTAAGATCATCCTTTCATTAATATGTTTTGTCTTTACTCACTGTATTTCTGTACTACCTTTAGGACTCTAGAAGGAATTCATTAATGTGAGGAAGAATCATCTCACATTAGCAGTTTCCTTGTCCTACCCTCACCCATATGATGTCATGTGCAATCTCAAAAACTACCCCATAGGATTTAAACTTCTCCAAAACAGAATTTGAGTGTACTTAAACGGCGGGAAATCCTCTTCCTATTGATAAATGCAAATTTTTGACAAAAAAATGCTATTGAACATCACACATAGTCTTTGGATTAATTCTCTGACATGCAAAGCAGCCATGGCGTATTTGCTTGGAAACGAAACAAAAAACAATGTTTACCGTAGTCGTGCTTTTTGTACAATCAGTGGATATAAATCTAGTTTTCATGACTTTGCCAGTATTTTAAGTATTTATTATTATGCTGTCATTTTTAATATATTAAAGCCAGAAGTGAAACTATGCATTGATTGAGCTTATTTCAGTATCATATAATTATAGGATTATAGAGTTTAAAGGGACCATAAGAATAGTCTAGTCCAGCCTTCTGCAACATACAGAAAAACTGTTTAACTCATTCATAAAAGGTGGCTGGCTTCTTAAACATTTCCAGAGATGAACCCTTTAGTAGAATATTCCATTGTTATATAGATTTTAATTATCAGGAAATTTTCCTTATATTTAAATCAAATCTAGGTAGCTGCAACTTATACATGTCATTTCTGTTTCTGTTGCCATAGAAAACAATTCACAATATCTTTCCTGGAGCTTCCTATTATGCACTTTAATACAGCTAACATTTCTCCCTTGTCATCTTAATGGACATTCAAGGTCCTTCAGCCGACCATCAGAGATATCTTTTTTGTCCTTCTTATGAACCATCTTCTACTTGTCAATATTCTGTAAGGGGATACCTGAAGTTGTATGCCAGCTGTGATCTCACCAATGCCAACTGGAAAGAAATAATGATTTCCAGTGGTTCTTTTGATGCTCCCCAGAGCTGCATTAGCCCTTTTAGCAGCTGTCTGACACTACTAATTCATGTTTAGCTTGTTGTCAATAACTTCATCAAAGTCTGTCTCAGAATTAGGCTTTTCAAGCCATGAATATACCTATATCCCTCATTTTTTACCCCTAGATGTAATACCTTACATACTTCCCTGTTAAGAAACATCTTGTTCCTTTCAGCCTAGTCTTCCAACCTGCCAAGATTAGGCTACAATTTTGTTTTGTCATCCTGAGTATTCTAGATTTTCTAGTATTATGTCATTCATAAATTTGGTAAACAGTCCATCAGTGCCATCAGTCAAGTAGCTAATAAAAATGTTGAATAATACCGCCCTAAAAATTTATCCCTGTGGAATCTCATTAATTCCTACTTCACTTAACTGCACTTATTAGTGAGAACGCCTGTAGGACTTTGTCAGGAGGTTTGCTGAAATCAAGATTGATTATATCCACAGTATTCGCCTTGTCCACTAGAATAATTACTAAATCAAGAAGGAGACAACGATTGTATTATCTGATTTATTTTTTACAAAGCCATGTTGGTTCTTAGTAATAATAGCATGGCTTTCAAAGTTCTTACAGATGGCTTGCTTTTTTACAGGGCTCCAACATTTTTGCAGGTTTCATATTAGGATCATTGGTCAATAATACCTGAATCTTCTTTTCTCCCGTGAGCTGTTCAGAGCATCCAGAAGTGGGAGGTGCTTCAGTCTCTTCTGAAAAGGCTGAGCTTAAAACTCCAGGACGCTCCTCCTCCTTCACGGGACACCACCTCAGTGTCCCCCAGTTTTAGCTCAGCCTTCATGGTAAGAGGCTGTGCGCTCCCTGACTGGAACGGTTTCTGATTCAGTTAGTCAAGATTCAGGTTTGCTCTTGGGTTAATTCGGCTTGCAAATTTTTCCCCCTATTAATCTGGCGATTTCAAGGCTTGTGGCTCTATTAGGTTATCACCCCGATCAGTTGAGAGCAGCTCTTTGTGACTGGTAGAGCCTGCCACTTCGCAGGCCGTCTCAGACGGCCGCTTCAGGCAATTAGCCTATCTAATTCCCCGATCGTCTTATCTTTGCAATCTTGCTGGAACGCTCGCAGCCGCGGCTCACTTCTCCTTACAGGATCATTTCTCTGACATTTTGGAGAGTCAGCAGCAGCGGCTCATTAAACTGCTCAGGCATTTAACATTGGAGTTTCTGCCTTCCTGCCTTTTTAAATGGCTGGCTTCAAGTTCGCACCTAAATATTACAGGCGCTATTCCCCGCTGGTTTCCCTTCTTGGGGACGGGGGCAAGTACTTTCCTACTCCACTTTCCTGGGATTATTTCTCTCTTAGCCTGCTGGCGTTGGATAAGCAGGCTAGTCCTTAAACAGGAATTGCTTTTGGGTCGATACGTTGGAGCGAAGCCTCAAGTGCCATTTCAAACAGCGGGATGTTTTTGACAGGAAAGGATCCATCCAGGACCTGTATAGCTGGTTTCCTTTGTTGGGGACTAGAGATCCTGAATATTTCTTGCTTGGAGCGCTTGGGGGGTTTCCCTTGCTGGGGACCCTTAGATACTGTTTCCCATATATACGGGCTTACATATAGATATAGGCATATGTATATATATGTGTGTGTGTGTGTGTGTGTGTGTGTGTGTGTGTATATATATATATATATATATATATATACATACATACATACATACATATACATATATAAAACTTACACTCCTGGAGAAGCACCCTACTTTCAACCACGGGTAGGTGCCACCCCTAAGTACAAATAATAATAATAATAATAATATTAATAATAATAAAAGTTAAAGACACGAGATTCAGTTCTCCACAATGGAAGGTGACAACGTCTTCTGCTCCAAGACAAATAAGTCCCAAGAAGAGTCAGTGGGCCCCAAAAAGGCCTCTAAGGTGGCTGATAAGGATGCTCATAGACGGCACCAACCTTGGAAAGGCAGTGGCAGAAACGGGCCAGGGAGGTGGACAAGATGGCTATGACACAACAATTGGATCAGGGCCCAAGTACATTGTTGGGGCTCTTGGACTTATCCACCCAGCCCAGACAGGCTATTTTTGGACAGCCTCCCATAGACATATCTCCTCCAATGAGCACTGCCTGGCGAATCCCAGAGGCAACCTTCACCCCTACAGCCTCTTGTTTAAGACAGGAGGAGGGATTACCTGAGACAATTCCCATCGAAATGAGGCAGTGGATGGAGATAGCCATACAAAAGGGCATTGCGGCTGGAGTTCAGCAATCCATCTGGACCAGACACTTTTCGGCTATTTCGGAAGCAGGATCCCTGTCTCCTCGATCCTTTGCGCATATGGGACATCATCAAACTCAGGTATTCCCCAATATCCCTGACATACCAGCCCAGGGTCTTTGGGAGGAGGTGGAATTAGATGACCAGGATGTTCCCATGGAGGTGAGGTCGATCCATCAGATGGACTTGGGGTTGTCAGAGGCTGACCCACTAGAACGAGGAATGTCGGATGACGAAGGCCTCATTCCGGACCAACCTACCTTTTCTGGCCTTTTTCGTCTGCACCTCTTTAAATCTTTACTGTTCAAAGCAAAGAACACCGCTAAACTAGGCACATCAAGCCCTCATCCATTGTCAACAGGGTCTCAGGATGAATCCGAGGATCTAATATTCTCACAACCGGCTAATGAGGCAGAAACTATTCCTGTCCCTCATATGTTTGCTGAATTAGTACAAAATCAATGAGCATCAGCGGCATCCTATCCAGCCCCAACAGGGTACGATAAACGACATTATAATTTGGCGCCAGAGTTTTCAAATTTTCTCAAAGTGCCAGAGGTGGATGAGCCCATTGTGGCACTGGCCTCTTCTTCAACCTTTCCCAATGAGGCCGAGGAAGCCCTGAGACCGGAGGAAAAGAGAGCAGAGTTGGCACTCCATAGGGCGCATGTTTCTGACGCCTGGGCCATTAGGGCAGCTACAGCTGCATCCTTTTTTACATGGTCCTCCCTACGATGGCTCTTCCACTTGAGGGATATATTGCCGGTGTCAAATGTCAGAGCCCACCAGGACATTGCTAAGATTATTGCAGCGGCAGAATTCTCCACCGACACCACATCTAATGCAGTCAAATTCTCATCTAGAGCTATAGCATCTCATGTATCAGCACGGAGACTGCTATGGCTCAGACATTGGCAGACGGATACCAAGCATAAATGCAAGCTGGCATCAGCCCCAATCTCGGGGGATAAATTATTTGGCAGTGTCTTGGAGCCCCTGCTTATTGAGAATAGAAACAAGACAAAAGTGCTTCCCCCTCTTTTTCGGAGGTCTGAAAACAACGCCCCAGTCGTTTTGAAGGGGTTCCTTTCGGACCTACTATCAAGGCCCATACATTCCCAGATTGCAAAGAACATCAGGTTACAAACCCAGTTTTAGATAGGATAGGTCAGAATCTTCCGACAGAGGTCAGTGGGGAGGCCAAAACAGAAGAAACCCCAGAGGTACCGGAGGCTGATTTTTTTTCATCGCCCCAAGTGAGTCCTTGACAGCAGCTCCCATTGGAGGGCGGCTAAAATTGTTTGCTGATCAATGGGTCAGCTCCACCTCCAATGCGTGGGTCAGGGACTCTGTTAGGCTTGGTTTGGTGCTAGAGTTTCAATGCTCCCCTCCGAACTTTTTCATTAGGAGCCCTAGGTCCATGGACCCCATTAATAGAGCGTTGATGCAGGAGGCTATCAATCATCTTCTGCATATTCGGGCCATTAGAGAGGTCCCATCTGAACAACGGGGTCAAGGCTTTTACTCTCTATTGTTTGTGGTCCCAAAGAGTTTGGGGGCTGGAGGGCAATTCTGGACCTCAAACGTCTGAACAGATCATTGGTTCATCGAAAATTCAAAATGACTACTCTCCAGTCCATTCTGCTCAGCATCAGAGAGAACGATGTCCTGACCTCTATAGATATGACAGAGGCTTATCTACATATACCAATTAGACCTGCTCACTACAAATACCTTAGATTTTGTTATTGTGATCAGCACTACGAATATATTGCCCTACCATTCGGTCTGGCTTCAGGCCCTAGGACTTTTACCAAGGTCCTAGCGGCTTTGGCTGCCTCCCTCAGGATCAAATCTATTCGTTCACAATGTTAACTGGATGATATTTAAATTTTGTCATCTTCCAGAGATCAAGCAAATTTGGATACCAAGATTACTCTGGAGACCCTTCAAGGTCACGGCTTTTCCATAAATTGGGATACAAGCCATTTGATCCCTTCAACTAGGTTAGTTCATTTAGCGGCAGTGATAGATACTGTGAGGGCAAGGTTTTTCTCTCAGGACAGGTTGAATAGTATCCAGTCTTTGGCCAGAGATGTCAGAGCCTTAAAGAGGGTTTCCCTGGCAGTTCTGTCTCAACTGTTAGGGAAACTGATTTCTTGTATTTCCATTGTGCCTTTGGCTCGATTCAATTTTAGAGATCTGCAGTGGTTCCTGCTACCTTTCCAGCGATCCGGAAGAGCCACTTCCAACGTCCAGATAAAGGTACCGCGCAATGTTCTCTGATCGCTCCGCTGGTGGTCGGAAAACATGATAAACAAGGGGTGTCCTTTCAAGGAACCTTGCAGAGCAACGATCACAGCTGACGCCAGCCTGGTAGAATGGGGAGCTCACTTCCAATCCCACATCGCACAGGGAATTTGGACTATTTCCGAACAATCACAAAGCATCAACCTGTTGGAGCTGCAAGCAGTTCATCTGGTGTTACGCAGTTTTCTACCCCTTTTCCACTCACGCCATGTCCTGGTCTTGACAGACAATATCACAACCAAGGCCCACGTAAACAGATGGGGGTACCCACTCCAAACTTCTGATGCTGGAGGCAGCCAGGTTGTTCAAGTGGGCCGAGGCCAATCTGTTGTCACTCAAGGCAGAGCACATAGCAGGGGCCTTAAACACACAAGCGGACTGGCTCATCAGGGCCTTGATAGATCAGGCAGAGTGGCACCTACACCCGTCTCTCTTCCAGGAAACAGTGCAGAGGTTTGGGCAACCGGTGATCGATCTATTTGCCTCTCCCTGCAACGCCCAATTGCCCCAGTATATTTCAAGGTACCCAACTCAGGGGGCGGAGGCCGTCAATGCTCTGCGATGTCAGTGGCCTCCCGGACTTCTATATGCGTTTCCTCCACTCCCTGTAATACCCAGGTTGATCTAGAAGTTACTGGAGGAATGAGCGGAACTAATATTGGTCACCCCTTACTGGCCCAGGTGAATGTGGTTCGCGGACTTACAGGAGCTGTCGAGAGAACAACCTTGGAAAATTCCACCGTCAAGGGTTTCCCTCTCGCAAGGGCCGGTACTTCACCCGGACCCACAATGGCTCAGCCTAGCCGGATGGAGGTTGAGCAGAACCATTTAAGGACCCAACAGATTTCAGAGGATGCCATTGCCACCATACAAGCATCCCGACGGTCCTCTACAAATCATATATATGAGGCCACGTGGTCTGCTTTCTGTTGCTGGTGCCGGGGGCCTAAGATCAACCCAACTGCCCCACCAATAGGATAATGATTGGACTTTTTACAGGAGGGGTTGACCCAGGGCCTATCTCCAAATACTTTATGCAGACAGCTGGCGGCCTTAGCCTCAGTGATATCCTGGGGTGACGTCCGTTCCATAGCACACCATCCACATATCCGCAGCTTTCTTAAGGATGCTGCAAACTTATGACCTCCTGTAATTCACCGCTATCCCACTTGGGAGCTCAACAAGGTGTTAACCACACTTATAACTGACCCGTTCGAGCCTTTAAGAACCACTAGTCTCAAATTCCTGACATATAAGGTGGTCTTCTTAATTTCAATCATGTTAGCAAGGAGGATTTCCGAGTTGGCAGCATTGTCGATGAGAAAGGACCCGTGCGTGTTTCATGCGGACAGAGTGGTTCTCAGATTGGATCCATCGTTCATTCCTAAAGTAAATTCAGCCTTCCACAGAGCGCAGGAGTTGGTGCTTCCAAATTTTTGTCTGAAACCATCTCATAGACTGGAGCATCAATGGCATTGACTTGACGTTCGAAGGGCGTTAGGTATCTAGACCGCACGGTGGCTTTTTGAAAATCTGAGGTTCTATTCCTATCCTTCAACCCATCCACTTTAGGACACAGGGTGTCATTGATGACCATTGGTAGATGGTTGAGAGCCACCATAGCTAAAAGTTACAAATGCCAGTCCTTCTCAGTTCCTAAGGGCATTACAGCCCACTCTACAAGGAGTGCAGCAACATCAGCAGCATGGGCCACTTGGACTTCCATAGATGAAATCTGCAGAGCGGCGATTTGAGCTTCACCATCGCCCTTTGTCAGAAATTATAAAATTGATGTTTACACCTCAGCGGACGCTTCATTTGGCAGAAGAGTCCTGCAGAGGGTCCATAGAGTTTAAGAGTGGATTTCGATCCAGATGGAATCCCTTCCTAAGGACAGGCCAAGCTTTGGTATGTCCCACTTCTGGATGCTCTGAACAGCTCATGAGAGAAAGGGTGTTGGTACTTACCTGATACGCCCATTCTCTGTGAGCTGTGAAGAGCATCCAGCACCACCCATTTCTTTCCATCTGGTGGGGTTCCGTTCCGGTCAGGGATCTAGATTAGGTGGTGAGTCCCGGACATTGGCACTCAGTCTTCACAAAACTGGGGGACGCTGAGGAGGTGTCCCGTGGAGGAGGAGGAACGTCCCGGAGTTTTAAGCCCAGCCTTTCCAGAAGAGACTGAAGCACCTCCCACTTCTGGATGCTCTTCACAGCTCACAGAGAACGGGCGTATCAGGTAAGTACCAACACCCTCTTTTTCTTTCTTTCCTGTAGAAGGTCACATTGGCTCCTCTTAAATCTGTTCACCACTTCCCAGTTGTCAGGACCAGTCAAAGTAATTGACAGAAATCCTGATAAACAGTTCCTTTATAATTCTAAAACAAATGTATTTAGAACCTAGAAACATGGACATTCAAATTAGCTATAAGTTATTTTCCTATATTTTTATGGACAGACACTCTCCTTTAATATCATTTCAAAATGTAACTACTTAGATGTCATGTTACCATATTATATTAATACATCCATGATTTTCCAGATGAAATTCAGTATATGATAGCTTTATAAGACATTTAATGAATAAGTAAATCTCTATATAATTACTTCATTGATAGCTTTAAAGTACTTGGGCTCCTGTTTGATCGGTGATAAAAGAATGTATACAAACTGGTATGGAATTTTGCTAAAAAAGCTTCTTACCTCTATTTGAACATTTTTATTAAAAAATCCTATGGAAGCTATTCTTGGCAAAATTATTTAACTTTATACTTTACTTTAGAGATTAGTCTTGCTTTGTTCCAGCTTAATTAGACAGTTGCCAGTTTCATTACATATATGAATCAGTACAAGTTGTCTGCAGCATTTTCACAACTTGGGTTTAGAAACCTCAATTAAAAAATGCTGTAGAAAAGAGGAGAGGGAAGATTTGGATGAAGTAGAGTTTGTACAATGAGGCAGATCAGGGAATAGGTTTGAGCCTATTTGCAGCTCCAGATTTAATTTGGCATAGAGGATGAGAGATCTTGCCATTGCAAAGAAACCTGAAGTCCAGTAACTCAGCAGAATCAAGAGGCATTAAAACCTGCCCCTCAAGGTTATAAATATATAGGTTACAAATAAAGGAACTGTATTTTCTCCCACCAAAATGAACTAAAAAAATCTTAAAACATAATAAGGCACAGAGGAATGGACTTGCTTCTGTGCAGAAATGCGCATTTAAATATTGTTATGCGAGTCTTATATTATCAACTAAATAGTTTTGGAAATTTAGCTGAAATTATTTCAAGGATATTGTCATGGTCACTCAATGGTTTTCTTGTCTTTTTTGTGTGTGTGCTACTCCTAAGGTTTTAAGCTCATTTATTTCTTAAAGCATGTGTATAACTACCCATCTTTCAACCAACTGGGAGGCTCCCAATCAAAGTGTATGAAATATGTATTTTAAGGTGTATTCATGCAAGATCAGTAATGAAAGTAGAACTACTACTTCAGTGTGATTTGGAAATCAGCTGCTAATTAAGCTGCTTTCTACTTACTACAAAGTTGCTGCAAGATTATTGGTATTAAGGTGAATGAGAATTGCACATCTGTACATTTGATTGTGTGCAGTCTTTATTTGGGCACATCTCATTTGTCTCAATAAAATTTGCATTGGAAATAATCCAGATAAACTGTGATTTTATTGTATCTCTTAATTTATATTAGAAGAGAATATATGTAATTCAGGATTGAATTATAGAGTCCTTGATGCTCCCTGAACAATTGTTTGCGTGCAGCAGAGGTGGTATTCAGCCGATTCTGACCAGTTCTGGAGAACCGGTAGGTAGTGGAAATTTTGAGTAGTTCAGAGAACCAGCAAACACCACCTCTGACTGGTCCCGCCCCCATCTATTTGCTGCCTGCTAAGTCCCAGCTGATCGGCTGGGTCTTCTTTCATTGCCCTGCACTGGAGAATGGAGCTGGAAAGCAGGTTAGTGGGGTGGGGAGGGAATGGGATTTTGCAGTAATCTTCCCCCAGGAGTGGGGAGGGAATGGAGATTTTACAGTGTCCTTCCCCTGCCATGCCCACCAAACCATGCCATGCCCACCAAGCCATGCTGACAGAACTGGTAGTAAAAGAAATTTTGAATCCCACCACTGGCATGCAGATATTTCATTTACCTGACTAGGTGACATCATCAATGCACTGATTACTTATGCACTCCACTATTAGTTTACATAAGAATTGCAGAGACTGTGTTTTTCTCTAGTTATGTTAGCAGTGTGAGCCAGTTGTTCCTATCTTATATGAATGTCATGCTGTACCTAACATTCTTAACATTTCCTACCAATTCTAATAGTAGCTTTACAATTGGCTGTTAAGGTCAGGATCTAAAAAAATGTTTATTTGTTAGTAATGGTTTCTTTTCCTTGCCTTATTAGTCAATTATTCTACAATTTTCTATTGGATAGGAAGTTCACCTTTGAATACTTCTGAATCATTTCAAAATACAAGTCGGTCATTGTTTACAATGCTCATCAATGCAAAAATACAATTCTTTACTTATAGAAAACTATCATATCAGGAGTAAACAAAATTTTATCTCTCCTTTCAATATTTTGTTGATTTATTTATTTTCATTTTCTGCGTCACATTTATGTGGGCACTCACCTTACACAAAGCGATTCTAGGCAGATTTAAAAAAAACTATTAAAAACGTATTGCAAACACAAATAAAATAGTAAACAAACCCAAGTGGGAGATTATTACACATAATATAGCCAGAGTAATTTGCCAGGTAAGTAGTCAGAATAGTTTTGGATTGAATTTAGAATAAGGAAATCAGCTTCATACATTCATATTTGAGATGAAGCATTCTCAGGTGTTGCAAATCAATAGCATCCTTAAACCCAGAATAAAACCAAGCAGGCATTTTGCCTATCAGCATTGAATTTATTTTAGTCCAAAAGAAAACTGAAGAGGCAGGACCTTATGCTGTTTTAACAATCCTAATGGAAAGGTGCTAAATAACCTTCACCTTTAGCCCCTGTTAAAATGAAAAAAATAGTTAAAAATTCATAAGTTGCACTCAGTTACATTTTCAGGCATTTTGTTTGGTTTAACTAGCTTTCAGAATATCCAACTTTCAAAAATTCCTTATCAGCATTCATGTAGGAATCCAATTTTTGGTATTTATTATAGATGGCTGTCTAGCTCCTTCTTGAAGACGTTCATTCAAGAAAGGCAACCCTCTTTCTAACTAAATGCTTCCACGATACAACACTGTTTAACAAGATCCAGGTGCTGGGCAAGGGACATAAGGGAATTTTGATGGACCTGAATGGGAAAGAGGCATCAGGATGGAGTCAGTGGAGAAAGAAGCCTAGTGGTTCAGGCTGTGGCTCCCAGAGCAACTTTCACAGTGCTGACAGCTACTACCTTTGGAGCTGACATCTGTCCTGTTGCCCTAACTCCTCCCCAGGCAGGCCTGGCAAGCTCCCTTTGTCAGTTGAGACCCTGCCACTTTACTGTGTTCATTGTGCCTTTGCCTGGATCCCAGGATAACAGTGGAAAGACTACCTGTACCCAGTATCCTATTTTGTCCTCTTAAGACTTGGTTCCTAGTGTTCTAATCCTTATTCTTCTCTGCATCTGTTCCAGTTTGTCTACTAAGTATACTCTAAGTATACTGCTGATTAGGATCAAGTTAAAGAGAGCTGATCACTGTTTGCCTTCTTTGACTTGTCAGAGGAGAATGGGCTCTTCTGTACCAGAATTAACACAACTCTTTCTCTTTGCTGAATATCAGAAGAGCACACCTAAGCTGTACATTCTTTTTGTAGTTATACAATCGTTGACTTACGTTGTTGAAAAATCATTTGTCTATCAGTAAAATCCATCCTGCATTATTCCAAGAAGAGTTAAAATGCTGTGAGGAATGTCTTATATAAAGACATATTGCTCACCAACTACATTCAAGACTCATGGAATCTCTTCAAAACTCCAAATGACAAGAGATGAGCTAGATCATTGTCACAAACTCGACAGCTTCTACAAAGTATGACAGAGGAAGAATGGGGCCAGCAAATTAGATGAGTTTGAGGAATGGATCTGAGGAGAGGAATTATTCTATTTTTCATTTTAAATAGAATTTGCTCTGTAATTAGTACAGCTTCATTAAAGAAAGTAAGCTTCCTTGATCACTGTTAAATTAATCAAATGCAGGGAATATAGTCAAAGTCATTTTAAGTAGGTTATGCTTTAAACTAAGTAGAACCTATTATTCTGGCTAGTACAAATGTAACCCAGTTTTCCACAACCTGTGTGCATCCAGGATCAATTGCATATAAAACAATCAGGCATGAAAAACTTGTTTAAAAGAACACTTCAAGATTCAAGCTGCACATTTATCCCAAAACTTCCTACAAATAAGACATGCATTTTTGGCAGAGGTTCTAAAATTACCTCAGGTTTGTTCATCTGTCTCCAAAAGAGTTTCTCATTCTGTATAATATATGTTTTGAATTGTGCACCTGTAAATCTTTATGAATCTTTTTATGATATAAATGGAAAACATTAAAAGTGAGAAATATTGCAACTTTTGAAAAATCAGTTAAAAAATAATGAAGAATTTGGTTCTGTGCTCATCAAAAATATCAATATATATTAAGAATAAAACTCTGAGATGAATACTATAGAGTATAATATAAAACTGTAAATATATAGCAGCTGAAAGAATGCAGTATTTATAAAAATGCATATTTCTAAACATGGTAAAACAATTCAGCTACAGAACAAGTAGCACGCTGTGTAAAAATGGTATAAAGGCAATTTTTCAATAATAGCAATAGCATTTAGACATATACTGCTTCATAGTGCTTTACAGCCCTCTAAGTGGTTTACAGAGTCAGCTTATTGCCCCCAACAATTGGGGTGAGGATGGAAGGAAAGGATGGAAGGCTGAGTCAATCTTGAGCCTGGTGAGATTTGAACTGTCAAATTGCAGTCAGCCAGCAGTCAGCAAAAGTAGCCTGCAGTACCTCATTCTAACCACTGCACCACCGCAGATAGTTTAAATAAAATTATCCTTTCTCAGTTCTACGGGTTGGAGAATCCAAAGCGTGGGCTGTTTCCTGCTTCCTTGCTTAAAGACAGTGTCAATCAAAGTTTAGTCCAGCCCCCTTTCCACTGTGCATGTCCAGTTTTTGACTCCATCTTCATGCAAAGAGGACACAAGGAGAGAGTGCTCAGAAAGAAAGATAGAAAATATAGTAATAACGCTTTGGATTCTTCGAGAAAAAAGGAGAAAGAGTGAAAGTCAGTAAACGAAAGAGCCGGGATCTCATACCAAGCCGGGAAAGCCCCACATAGTTGCTTGGTGCTTAAAAGGGGAAGCGGCAGCAGCCTCAGAGCGGGAGGGCTCTTGATCGGCTAGCAGAGAAAGAGGGCTAATTAACAGATGCTTGGCCATCCCATAGCTGCGAGGCGAAGAGGAAGCAGGGAGGATTGGCAGACTGCTGTAAAACGGCAAGGAGAACCTTTAAACAGCCAGGAGCCACACAAAGTCCCCAGCGTTCCCTTAGTAGGAGCAAACTCAGTCAAAGGCTGAGCGAGCTCCCAAAACAGTTACCCAGGAGAAAGGGAGGCTAGAGTCCATACTCAGTCCAGGCTGAGCATATGTGCATTCTGCTGAACCCCAGCAAGGGCAAAGCTGCCGAAAGAGCAAGGGGAGATATGGCTGATTTTTCTGAAATGGAGGCAGGTCCAGAAGATTAGGAACCCGGTCAGAGAGCAAAACGCAAAGGGACCCAGAGAGGCTGGGAGATCTTTGGAAGGGCTTCTCAGCAGGGTGTCCAAGGCAGACGAGAGAGAGAGCGGCATTAAGGAGGCAAAAGGCCATTGAGAAGTGCTTCTCAAGGGCTGAAAAGGTGGCAGAGAAGAATGGAAATTCCTGCACTCAGAAAGGCAAACCAATGACAGCAAAGTATCAGGAAAAGAGTGCAACACTAGAGGGCGCTGAAGAACAGTCTTTTCAGCCTGCTCTTTGTGTGGAAGAAGAGAAGAAGGCTTATCAACAGAGGTCAATGTTACTTCCACTGCCAGAGAACAGTCCTTTAAAGAGGAATGAGGGCCATGATGAGAGAAATGATGGCAGAATTCAGAGAGAGTCAGGGTAACAGACCCAGTCTGATACATAATGAGAGGAGGCAGGATGCTCATCAGCCTTTTCAGATGAAGAGGCAAATGAAGCAGAGATCCCAACGTTCACAGGTCTATTCCATTACCAGCTGTTTAAGATGCTGCTGGGGAAGGCTAAGATAGCAACAGGTCTGGGGAGAATCACAGGGACAGAGGGGTCCGAGTTAGAACCATCTGATCCCAAAGAAAGATTTTTTGCTAGAACCAAGGTTGAAAGTGAATTCATATCTTCACCTGAACTGTTCAGGGAAGTGATGGAAGGACAGTTGGACAGACCAGTCATTTTCCCCATGCCAGGGGGGAATGAGAAGAGATTTGATAATGCGGAACTAGCGGACCTAATTCCAGTTCCCACGATAGACAGCCCAGTGGCAGCCTCCACATCTGCTACAGTGCTGGCTAACAAAGCTGAGGACGGTCTAAAAGGGGAGGATAAGAAATGGAACAGACCCTACAAAAGGTAAACCAGACTGCAGCATGGTGTAAAGGTAACATCCACGGCATCCTTTTTTCAGCAGAGCAGTCCTGATATAGCTTCAGCAGATGAAGGAAAGGATACCACCTGGCGATCTTCAATTGCAACAGAATTTGAACAAAATAACTGCTGCAACAGAGTTCATAGCAGACACCACACTTATTGGGGTCAAGTACGCAACCAAGGCCATAACAGCTTCAGTTGCTGCAAGGCAACTGGTTTGGCTCCATCACTGGCAGGCAGATCTGAAACATAAGTGGAAACTGGCATCAGCTCCAGTTAAAGGGGACAAACTTTTCAGGGATGTCATTGAGCCATTATTGATAGAAACCAAGGACAAGAGGAAGGTCTTACCGAGGAAATTCGGTCAGGCAGATAGGCGATCTTCACCATATACACGGCAACAGTCCTTTCCTATCTCGGGGGATGGCTTCAGCCACTCCCAGTACCCACAGAGGCAGTACACTAGACATCCAGATAGCTCAAGATTTAGAGATGGGGTGGACAACGGTTCCAGGGTGGACGCCCTTTCAGGATTTTGACCAGCAGGGCCTTCCAGCATACAAAGTGATGGCTGGAACAATGTGCTCATTGGCAGGAGACTGGGCCTATTCACCTACTGATGGGAGACAACAACAACAGACAAGTGGGTTCTAGACACATTACGAAGAGGCCTAGTTCTGGAATTCCTCTCCTTACCTTCAAGCTCATTCAGAAGATGACTGATGCCAAGAGACAGAGCCAAAAGAGTACTTATGGAAACAGCAGTTCAACATCTGCTGAACATTTGGGCGGTACAAGTGGTACCAGAGAACAAACAGGGAGAAGGGTTCTATTCAAACCTGTTCGTTGTGCAGAAGGCATCGGGCGGGGTGGAGACCAATTTTGGATCTCAAATTACCAAACGGGCACATAGTGTACAGGAGATTCAAGATGTAATCCCTGCAATCTATACTAGGGAGCATCTGGGAGGGGGAATGTCCTGACATCAGTAGACCTCACAGATGCCTACCTACACATACCTATTACCAAGAGGCACCGAAAGTTCCTGTGGTTTTGTTACGCAGGGAGACACTACCAGTACAGAGCTCTACCATTCGGCCTGTCCTCAGCACCGAGGACATTCAACAAGGTACTGGCAGCAGTAGCAGCCTTTCTCAGGACAAAGTCCATACGGGTCCAATGCTACTCGGACGACATATTAATACAGTCAACATCGACTCTAAGAGCAAAGAGCGATCTAGAAACCACGATACATTACAAGAGCGTGGCTTTTCAGTGAATTTCGAAAAGAGCCACTTAGAACCGACAAGGCATTTATAACACTTAGGAGCTGTAATAGACACCAACTCCTGCGAGGTTTACCTGTCACAGGAAAGACAGGACAGCATAAGGTCATCAATAAATCAAGTGAGCACAGCCCCAGGAGTGTCCCTGGACTTGCTGTCACAAATATTAGGGAAGATGATATCGTGCATCTTGATAGTACCTTGGGCCAGACTGCATGCAAGGACCTTGCAGTGGTTCCTATTACCTTACCAGAGAGCAGGCAAGGGCAATGCGGGAACCAGTGTACCAGTCCCCCACAGAGTGAAGCAGTCACTCCAGTGGTGGTGATCACAGGCAGTGACGAGGGGATGTGTGTTCAAGGAACCAATCCGATTGACTATCACAATAGATGAAAGTTTAGTAGGCTGGGAAGCCCACTGTCAGAACCAGATTACACGGGGTCAGTTGTCTCAGACCTCAAGAACCACAGCAACTGGTTAGAGCTCAGGGCATCTCACCTGGCTCTAAGGGTCTTCAGGTCAGTGATAGTGGGACAGCATATGTTGATCCTGATGGACAACATGACCGCCAAGGCTCATATCAACAGGCGGGGGGCACTCCCTAGTGATCATGCAAGAAGCAGAGCGATTGGGCCGCTGGGAGGAGACACACCTATCGATCAGGGTAGAACACATATCAGGAGTGGAAAACGTTCAGGCAGATTGTCTCAGCAGAACAACGGTCAACCACTAAGAGTGGCGCCTACACCCAGACCTGTTCAGGGAAATGTCGCACAGATTCGGGACAGCAGTCCTGGACCTATTTGCAACTCCAGCAAATGCCCAACTGCTGAGATTCTACTCAAGATTCCCAACACAGGGAGCGGAAGGAACTAATGCACTCCAAGGAGCATGGCCAAGGGGATTGCTCTACACATTTCCTCCATTTCTGTTGGTACCAAGGGTAATCAAGAGTGATAGAAGAGGGGGCAGAGGTTTTAATGGTAGCACCTCATTGGCCCAGGAGGTCTTGGTACACGGATCTGGTAGATCTGTCGGTATCCAGACCATGGAGAATTCCCCCAGACAGGTAGAGCTGAGCCAGGGAACCATATGACACCCAGAGCCACAATGGCTTCAACTAACCGTATGGCACTTGAGAGGGCCACGCTAAAGCGATTAGAGTGTTCAGCTAATATAATACAGACACTCCAGGCATCCAGGAGGCCATCAACCAACAGAATTTATGATGCCACTTGGAGAGCATTTGGAACCTGGTGTTCCAAGAAACAAATAGATCCAACCACAGTGTTAGTTACTCAAGTGCTCGATTTTCTCCAAGAAGGCCTGGAGAAGAGTTTAACCCCTAACAACTTACAGAGGCAAGTAGTGATGATAGCATCAGTGTTGGGTTGTGGGACCTCGGAGTCCCTCTCACAACATCCCCCTAACCTGCACGTTCATCAGGGGAGCAACCAATCTAAAGCCACCAGTGATACACAGGTACCCTACTTGCGACTTGACAAAGAGTGCTAAGGGTGCTCATGACTAAGCCCTTGGAACCACTGAGGTCAGTAGGATTACCCTCACTCGCCTTTAAGGTGGCCTTCCTAATAGCCAATACATCAGCCAGAAGGATATCAGAATTGGCAGCACTATCTGTGAGGGAGGACCTCTATAGTCCACCCGAACAGGGTAGAATTAAGATTAGACCCGACCTTTATTCCAAAGATCAATTCTACGTTCCATAGAGTGCAGGGGTTAGTACTACCAGACTTCTGCCCGGAACCAGTCCATAGCCTAGAAAGGAAATGGCACTCCTTGGACATAAGGAGAGCTATACGCATTTATATTAAGACAACAAGGCCCATTAGAAAAATGGAGGCATTGTTCATTTCATTTAGACCAAGTTTGTTGGGACAAAAGGTTTCGCCATCAACAATAGGGAGATGGACCAGGATATGTATCACAAAAGCTTATGAAGGCCAATCATTGCAGTTGCCGGGTAACATAATGGCACATTCAACCAGGAGTGTAGCCACATCAGCGGCATGGAACACACAGGCCTCGATTGAAGAGATCTGTAGGTCAGCAACGTGGTCATTGCCATCTCCATTCATCAGAAATTATAAACTGGATACATTTGGATCAGTGGAAGCATCCTTTGGAAGAAGGGTGCTACAAAGAGTTCACATGGAGATGGGGGCTTGGGACAAGGCGTTGGCCCACCCTCAGGACAATTAGCTTGGGTACGTCCCATGTTTTGAATTCTCCGACCTGTACAACTGAGAAAGAGCGTTGGTCTTACCTATGGGAGGAGAAGCCATATCCCACCCTTAGATAGTTAGTCCCGAGCATGGAATGGTGAAGAAAGAGCACCAAGAACTCTCCAAGTCAATCATCAGCCTTCATCAAAAACTGGGCATGCACAGTGGAAAGGGGGGCTGGACTAAACTTTGTTTGACTCCATCTTTAAGCAAGGAAGCAGGAGACAGCCCACGCTTTGGATTTTCCTCCTGTACAACTAGAAGATGCGTTTCAGGTAAGACCAACGCTCTGTCTCTGTGTAACCTTCAATTGGTCCAAATAGTGCATCTAAGAGCATTTTTTTTGAATCAATGTACCTAAAAAATGCTGATTTAAACAATGTGTGCAAATTCTGGCATCCATTAGTCCCGCATAATTAAAATTTCAAGGATCTTCACACCTCTTATATTTGCGAAGTGGTGACCACTGCAGCATTGCCAGTTAGCTGTGGTCATGTGATCATGTTTTCCAATGCTCCCTGCCAACTTCCCACCGGCAAAGTCAATGGGGAAGCCAGCTCCTGTTTCCACTGCTTTTTTTTGCCTTTTTGGGGGGTTCATTCTGGTTTTTTTGTTTAATTAAGGAAATATCTTAAATATCTCTGTTTAAGTAAGGGAAGATGACTCAATAGGTCATGGATTATCTAGTTACTTTTAATAATCTTTAGATAACCTCCCAGTATTTGCAGATGCCTAGTGAGGAAGTTTCTCATTAGAAAAAAAAATGGTGTTTTTTTTTGTGAAGAATGGTTTTATACAGTTCATGAGTAGGATCAAGGAGGTTTCCTTGTGGTTGTAGTAATCCAGCATATCTGGGTGGTGCCAGGCTGAAGAAAACTTATATGAAATTATCTAATCCATTTTTAAAGAGTGTATAATTTATAGCAGATCATACATTATTGCCTTTTGTATAACTTATAGTAGATCACACATTATTATTATGGCACAATCAGCCAGATTTTTAGACTGGATTTAGCATTTCTATCCACCTATCCTCCCAAAGACTTAGGTAGATGTTATGGTTAGATGATATAACCTGGGGACACAGAATAGAAGAAAAAAAACTGGAGAAGATAAACAAAATACAAAAACCTCCAAATGAAAGTAGAGCAATTGTGGCAAAATAATGCAAAGGTAATACCAATAGTAACAGGTACATTTGGTACAATCCCAAAGTTACTAGAGCATCATCTAAACACCATTGGTAGTGATAAAATCACCACCACTCAATTGTAAAAAGCAGCTTTACTTGGAACAGCTTATATCTTGCAATGATATCTTTAACACCATGAAACTACAAAAACTATATCTGGGAAGGACTGAATAGGTTGATAACAACGTCAAAGACTAAATGTGTGGCTGACTGACACACACACACACACACACACACACACACACACACACTACTATATGAAATCATAGCTTTCTTTAGCTGGTTTTGGGCCTTCATTTGCATCAAGTTTTTCCCAAGATGAACTTTATTAGAATGAAATACATTAAGTTGTAATTTATTGGCATAGGATATATGTACATCCAAGCATTGTGGGGGCATTTTATAATTAACAGATGCACATGTTATCAATGTGCAGATTTTCTAAGTGTGTCCAAGATTTTTTTGGTATGACAGCCAGTGTGTTCATAACCGCTAGGTGGTTTATGCTATACTCTTTCAACTTTGATTTTCAGATCTTGGTACTTTGTGATTTTCTTCAATTCTTTATCTCCCATTGTACTATCTCCTGGTATTGTTGTATCAGCTATCCACACTTTGTTCCTTTCAACCAGTTAAATCTGGTGTCTTTTGTGCCAAGACTTTTACCAATTTGTATTCAGAAATCCCACAATATTTTAATCTGCTCATTTTCAACTATTGTTTCAACTGTATGTTCCCACCAAATTTTTATTACTGGCATATGCAATTTTTTAGAGATATTCCAGTGAATCATTTTGGCAACTGCTATGATATAGTCAGTCTGTGCTAGCAATTTAGCAATTTAGCAGGCAAGTTTGCTGGGTAAGGAGTGAGTAGGTGGGGAGGGGCAGCCATGTGGGCAGCGCAGCCTTGTGTTCCTGCACAGCCTGGATTAATTGCTTTGGGGGGGAACATTTCTCTGCAGACCACCAAAATTTTCTCACGGCCCACCAGTTGGCCACTGCTCTAAGGGTTATTTTTCCACATCAGCCTCAAGTTAAAGGAATCCCCAAACATAATGCTAACCTAAAGACACGTCTTCTGAAGATATCTGTACTGAACATATTATTTGTCCATTGGCATAACTCTGATGTTATGAGTAAGAAAAATAATCTAGTCAGTCTGTGCGATCTTGAGCATAACTCTGATGTTATGAGTAAGAAAAATAATCTAGTCAGTCTGTGCGATCTTGAGCAGAATATATGATCCACTGTTTCTTGTTTCTTTGCATAACTTGCACTATGAATCATTGATGATTTTTCAGTTCTGATGTTAATTGCATTAATTAATATAGCTTATTCTTGAACAACCACAATCAACCCTTTGGCTTTTTTTAATGTTCCAGTTATAAGACATTGCCAGGTTTTATCCACTTTTTCTCAATCTTTTGTAGAAATTGACCATATAAAATCTTTCCTTTCCAGCATTCTGTTTGTGCTTTAATACATTGTTGTTATTAAAGTTTCTAGGCTGCCCAACCTCAATACAACTATGGGTATTTTTACAAAATTACATTGTAATTTTATTGTTGTCTTTTATTAAAAAGACAACATTTATCCAGGGGAGCAACATTCTCTAAGGCAGGGGTCACCAACCTTTTGGACCTCAGGGAGCACCAAACTCATAATTTTAGATCCCGGTACCACTAACTGGTTCTGTGGGCGTGGCCTAATTTGAGGGTGTGGCTTGGTGGTCGTGTGACTGCCTGGGCATGGCTTGTATGTAAATACTATAAATATTTATATAAACATTGAATTTTTTATAAAAAAAGAGCAACTTTTACCCAAAATCAGGCAAAGCAGGCAGGCAGATTGAATTGCTCACAGATTCACTTAGAGATCTGTGTTTCTGCCATCGGCTAGCTCAGTCTGCACTGCTTCAGTCCTAAGGAAGGTTCAGCTCATCTAAACATTAGCTAGAAAGCAAGAAATCCAACAATTTCCTGCTTTCTAGCTAATCTAAATCTTCCAGCACAGCAGAACAGCTGATGGTTGGAAAAAGGAATACTAGCAATTTAGCAGGCAAGTTTGCTGGGTAAGGAGTGAGTAGGTGGGGAGGGGCAGCCATGTGGGCAGCGCAGCCTTGTGTTCCTGCACAGCCTGGATTAATTGCTTTGGGGGGGAACATTTCTCTGCAGACCACCAAAATTTTCTCACGGCCCACCAGTTGGCCACTGCTCTAAGGGTTATTTTTCCACATCAGCCTCAAGTTAAAGGAATCCCCAAACATAATGCTAACCTAAAGACACGTCTTCTGAAGATATCTGTACTGAACATATTATTTGTCCATTGGCATAACTCTGATGTTATGAGTAAGAAAAATAATCTACTTTTTTTTTACTGTGCACAATTTTTATGTATTTTTTTCCATGCTCTAAACTACTTTATTCTCTTAAGTTAAATATATGCTCTCCAAATATATGCTCTTAGACTTTCATATATGAAATAATTTCCAAATATGTCATCACTTCTATTTTCCATTTGTCTGAATCCTTTCCAGTTCATTATGTCCTTTTGGAAATTAGATGACTGGAACTGCACAGTGTATTTGTCATCTAGTCACTTCGACAAGTTTGTGTAAGAACTTTTCAGGCATAATCCTTTTTTTGCTGCTTTTAGAATCTGCTATCCCCATAAACATAAAAGTTATAAAACCAAATGAGATGTGTCATATATCTATTTGCTTCAGTGTGCATAATTTTTGTTTTTAAATAATTGTACAAGATTCACTGAGTGATTACTATCTAAATAAAAATGAAATGTGTGGTCATTTTTTTTCTTTTTGGTTTCCCAGTAAGTTCCCCAGTAAGTTTTCCTTACCTCTCTCTTACTACATTTGTTTGAAAATGCTGATTTCATGAGAGGCATTCTTGCTGGGACTACAGCAAATAAGAACTAGCTAAACTCCTATATTTTATCTGGAATTAATTATGAATCAGTGTCAAAGTTTTTTAGTCTTCTCTCGTTCAGAGCTGTTTTAACTCATGGGGCTGATGGACACTTGGCCGTGGGCCCCATGAGCATAGGGGCCCCATACTAATCTGTGTATGTTAACCTTTCAGTGCACCTTGTATCATAAATACAGCAACATATTTGTTGGAAGTGCCAATAAAATAAATATATGTTTAATTTTATTGACCATTTACATTTTTATTCCTGTGAGTAGTTGTCACAGGGGCCCCAATATATTGCTTTGCCCGGGGACCATAATGCTGTTAAAATGGCCCTGCCTTCTCTAGCATGGATGTTAGACTGCATGGATGTTAGACTGTAACTCATAGAAGTGGGAGCCTGCTGTTATGTACAATTAAAATACAGTATTCTGTAATTACATGTCTGGCTTTCTGATATGCTTGATTGTAAGTTGAAATATGCTCCACTTATTTAAATTTCCTTTCCTCCTATTGAGCTGCAACAAATACACTTTTGACATTTCTTTGTTGGAGATGGAAATTAAAATATATGGAAGACTGGGCTACCTGAGACTTATGACTCATTGTCTGGAGCATGGTTCTCTGCTAAGTGATAAAGCAGCAGAGTTCAGTTCAGTTAATGGGAAGATTGCTGACTATTTTTTTATACAGGTAGTCCTTGACTTACAAACCACAAATGAGCCTGGAACTTCTGTCACTAAGCAAGTGATCATTAAGTGAAGATTTTACAGTCTTTTTAGCTTCATTCATTAATCATGCAGTTGTTAAGTGAATCTAGCTTCCTCCATTGAGTTTGCTTGTCAGAAGCCATCTGAGAAGGTTGGAAAATGGCAATCACGTGATCTTGGCTGCTGCACCTGTCGTAAATATATACTAGTTGCCAAGCAACTGGATTTTGATCACATGACTGCAAGGATGCTGTGATGGTTGCAAAACAAGAACCAGTCAAAACTCATTTTTCCAGCACCATTATAACTTCAAACAGTTGTTAAATGAAGGTCAAAAGTCAAAGATTACATGTACCTGACTATACTTGACTGTTTTACTGTACAAATGGAGTTGGGGAAAAGGAATGGAGGAAATGTTACTACTGGAAGAAAACCTGAAAAAAATGAAAATATGCTAAGGAGATACCTTAGAAATACTCTTTGTTTGAGGTAGTTTATCTTTTGTATAGAAAGAGGAAAAATTATGTATGGACATGTTTATGTACTGTACATATCATTGTACAGTATGTATATTGTATATCATCCATTGTGGTCCTAGTTCATTGCTGGTTGTCTGGTGAGAAGTGTGTTATAAAAGTAATATAGTAGGAATTTTAAACTGTGTTTGCAAGATATTACTGCTTTTCCACATCTAACAACAATTTATTATCATACTACACCAGCGGTCGCCAACTGGTGGGCCATGGCCAATTTTTGGTGGGCCACAGAAGAAATGCCCCCAAAAGCAATTAATCTGGGCCGCACAGTTCTTGTGCCTCCCAGCTCTCTGAGGGACCCCGGAGTCAGGCCCCTGAGATGCAAACTCCAACCAGCTCCTATACCCGGTGGCGACGGCAACAGCAGTCCCCTCCCCTAGTGCCCGCTGTCAGCTCTTCCCCATTAGTTCTGTAGCTTTGAATTGCTCCCGACTCTCTCTCTTTCCTCCTCCCCCACCCACGTGCAGGAAAGGAAAGGGAGATGGAGCCGTGCACAGCTCTCCCCTTTTCCAGCCCTTGCTGCCTCTCCCAACATCGAAGCCTCGGAAACGCAGGTAAAGCTGCCGCAGCAGTAGCATCTTGAGTTGCCTTAGCATGCTCGGTTAGTTAAGAATTGCCCTACCCAGAGAAGGAAGTGGTGCTCGAGGAGGAGGAGGCAGTAGTGGAGAAGCAAGCAATTCAGGACGCTACCGCTTTGCTTGCGTTTCTGAGGCTTTGATGTTGGGAGAGGCAGCAAAGGCCGGAAAAGGGGAGAGCTGTGCACAGCTCCATTTCCCTTTCCTTTCTGCCTGCACATGGGCGGGGGAGGAGGAAAGAGAGAGAGCCCGGAGCAGTTCAAAGCTAGAAAACTAATGGGGAAAGTTGACAGCGGGTGCTGGGAGAGGGGACTGTTGTTGTCACTGCCGCTGTGTGTGGGAGCATGCATCTCAGGGACCTGAGCCAGGAGGCACGGGAACTGCAAGTGGGAGCATTTGATGATTTCAAAGAAATCCTGGAACATGGTAGATTGGCGTTTTGTAGGTCTCCGTGAGAGAGTGAGCTTTTTTCGTCTCCTTTCCTCCCCTGGTAATGCGAGAGATGCTTTCTCTCTCCCCCCAACCCCCAAATAATCACTGGCTGTGGCTGGGTTTGGCAGCGAACTGCTAAAGTGAGCGAAGTGCCCCCAGGGACACCTTTCCTTGCCTGTCTCCAGGTGATGCAGGAAGAGCCCCCCCCAGCTTTTCCTCAGCTGCAGATCTGAGCCTCTCAATCCTCCACCCGGCATTTGAAAGGAGCTTCCACTTTCTCTCCCTCCCTTTCCCCAATTAATCACCAAGAGCGGTGGTCCTTCTGCAGGCAGATATCTGCTGAGAAGACCCTGGAGTGGCAGCCAAGGGGCGCTGCCCCCCAAGGAGAGCAAAGCCGCCTTTCTGCCTCTGCTTCTCTCAGTGGCAGTTGCCCCGAGGCACCTCAGCTCAGACATGCACACACACCGCCCGCTCTTCTGTCTCTTTGGAAGGTGCCAGGTGGGGGGAGGCTTCCAGCCCAGAATGTTTTATTTTGTTATCATTAAGCATTTACATTCTTGTTATAATTAAATAAGTGTGTCTGTGTGTGTGTGTGTGTGTATCTTGTGTGTGTATGTGTATATATATATATATGTATGTATATGTATTTATGTATGCATGCATGTTTGTGTGTGTATGTATGTATGTATGTATGTATGGTATTCAGCTTTGTTCAGGTATTTTGCCACGTCATTATAGCTGTGCTTTTAAAGTTGTAGCAACGTTTCGGCAGAATTTCATCTGCCATCATCAGGCTTCTGTATTGTGTTTGTCTATACGAACACTGTACAGAAGCCTGATGATGGCAGATGAGATTCTGCCGAAACGTTGCTACAACTTTAAAAGCACAGCTATAATGACATGGCAAAATACCCGAACAAAGCTGAATACCATACATGTAAGTACCCGTGAAAACTTAAGAAAACACACACATATACATGTACATATACGCATACACACACACACACACACACATATGATTTATATTTAACATAGCAAATATATTAAATATATTACCTTTAAAAAAAAATTCATTTTAGTGGTCCTTGGGATTTAAAAGTATGAGTTTGGTGGTCTCTGAGATTCAAAAGGTTGGCGACCCCTGTACTACACAATAGAACAAATACAGTTAGTGCTTGATTTGTGACCATTTAATCATGGTTAAAATTTACTATGGCCTTGCTGTTGCGTCACCCACACAGTCACACATTGCAGTTTGGGTGCTTGGCAACCAGCTCACATTTACATAGTTGTAGCAACTTGTGGTCACATGATCATTTGTGACCTTCCCAGCTAACTTCTGAGAAGTGAAGTTGATGAGAGAAACTGGATTTGCTTAATAACCATGTACTTTTCTTAACAACTGTGTTGCTTTTCTTAACAACCATGGTAAAAATGACTATAAAATTGGGTCTAATTATTGAGGACTCACTTAACAATTGCATTATTTAATGCCCAAAATTCCAGAATCCAATTGTAATTGTAAATCATAGATTACTGGCAGATTGAAGGAAATGTCAGATTTTTTTAAAGTTATTAGGACGACTAAAATTGTTGATAGTACAGATTTACTTATGTAATGTAACCAGATTGAAATGGGCCATTAAATGTGGACAAATTGCATAATGTAGCTTCTTCAGCTGGACCAGCAATATCCCTGAAATAGATTTCCTGAAATATAAGAGAATATCTTCAAAGACATAATGATAATTAAGTCAAAACAAAACTTTATTTAGTATGATTAAGTTAATTAAGCAGATGCGATGAAAATGAAAATTATGGTCAGATATGATTATAAAATATAGTATGAAAACAAAGACTTCTGTTAAGTAATCATGTGAGATTAAAGAAGTAGCTCTCAGCACTGATTTTTTTTAATGTTTTATTTTTTTAAAAACTTTACCTTTTAAAAACAATTTTAAACAGAACTGATTTTTCATTGCCAGTTTTCATTGTTATTAACTGAATCTTGAATGATACTGTAGTCCATTTCTGCCTGGGAATTGCAAGAAAGCAAAATACTGGCCCAGTTTTTTGTAGCCAAATTATAAAACACTGGAACTTTCTTCCATTTATGCAACAAGATCTTACTGGCTTTTTAAAATGCTATTGATTAATGATAGAGCAGTTGTTGATACATTTTAAATTTTCCTGGGTTTTCCACAAACTTGCTTTTTTTTTGTCTTCACAGAGCTTCTCTTTAGAATGACATCTTCTCCATTGAGTCGACGGGAGAATCCAGGTTGGGTAGTCTCTAGCCTTGTTGCTCTACAAACAGAGTTGAATTCTGAGGACACACCTCCCTGGTAACGTCCCCTGTTCTTCAACTCAATCTCAGCTCGTTCAGACAGCCCTAAAACGGCTTTGAATCATTTGAGTTTTAGAAGAATTATACTACTCCCTGGATTTTCCTGGTGTGTTGGATTTTTGACAGCTGTCCAACTTAGTTGGCTCAGCCGCTTTTTGTTTTTCGCGCCTTTTTATTTTCATACCCTTTATTTTTCCTTTTAATTTTAATTTTTTCCTTTCAGTTTATTGACTGGTTTTTATTGGGTTTTTTTGTGGATTGTGGACCTAGAGTGCCCCTAGACAGCCTGTGTTGCCCAGGCTGGGACCGGAGTCATTGTCTGATACTTCGGTCTGACTGAGTTTTTTTTTGACAGCCGCGGCAGCTGCAAACTGCTTTGGACTGTCATTTCAAGAGCAGCTATCTCCGGTCCTGGCTTGCTTTTTCGGGGAGTTTGATTTGGATATCATGTCCAGATCAGTTTAACAGCTCCTCAGAGCATGACTACACTATTTTAATCCTATGACGGGAGCATTATTTATTTGTTTACTGTATAATAATTTTTAAAATGAGAAATATACATTGCTCAAAAAAAAAAGGGAACACAAAAATAAGACATCCTAGCTCTGAATGAATGAAATATTCTTACTAAATACTTTGTTCATTACATAGTTGAATGTGCTGACAACAAAATCACACAAAAATTATTAATGGAAATCAAATTTAGCAACCCATGGAGGTCTGGATTTGGAGTTACACTCAAAATTAAAGTGGAAAAAAACACTACAGGCTGATCCAACTTTGATGTAATGTCCTTAAAACAAGTCAAAATGAGGCTCAGTAGTGTGTGTGGCCTCCACGTGCCTGTATGACCTCCCTACAATGCCTGGGCATGCATCTGATGAGGTGGCGGATGGTCTCCTGAGGGATCTCCTCCCATACCTGGACTAAAGCATTCCCCAACTCCTGGACAGTCAGTGGTGCAACGTGGCATTGGTGGATGGAGCGAGACATGATGTCCCAGATGTGCTCAATTGGATTCAGGTCTGGGGAACGGGCGGGCCAGTCCATAGCATCAATGCCTTCATCTTGCAGGAACTGCTGACACACTCCAGCCACATGAGGTCTAGCATTGTCGTGCATTAGGAGGAACCCAGGGCCAACCGCACCAGCATATGGTTTCACAAGGGGTCTGAAGATCTCATCTCGGTACCTAATGGCACTCAGGCTACCTCTGGCGAGCACATGGAGGGCTGTGTGGCCCCTAAAGAAATGCCACCCCACACCATTACTGACCCACTGCCAAACCGGTCATGCTGGAGGATGTTGCAGGCAGCAGAACGTTCTCCACAGCGTCTCCAGACCCTGTCACGTCTCTCACATGTGCTCAGTGTGAACCTGCTTTTATCTGTGAAGAGCACAGGGTGCCAGTGGCGAATTTGCCAATCTTGGTGTTCTCTAGCAAATGCCAAATGCCCTGCATGGTGTTGGGCTGTAAGCACAACCCCTACCTGTGGACGTCGGGCCCTCATACCACCCTCATGGAGTCTGTTTCTGATAGTTTGAGCAGCCACATGCACATTTGTGGCCCGCTGGAGGTCATTTTGCAGGGCTCTGGCAGTGCTCCTCCTGCCCCTCCTTGTACAAAGGCGGAGGTAGCAGTCCTGATGCTGGGTTGTTGCCCTCCTACGGCCTCCTCCACGTCTCCTGATGTACTGGCCTGTCTCCTGGTAGCGCCTCAATGCTCTGGCCACTACGCTGACAGACACAGCAAACCTTCTTGCCACAGTTCGCATTGATGTGCCATCCTGGATGAGCTGCACTACCTGAGCCACTTGTGTGGGTTGTAGACTCCGTCTCATGCTACCGCTAGAGAGAAAGCACCGCCAGCATTCAAAAGTGACCAAACCAGCAGCCAGAAAGCATAAGAACTGAGAAGTGGTCTGTGGTCACCACCTGAAGAATCACTCCTTTATTGGGGATGTCTTGCTAACTGCCTATGCTTTCCACCTGTTGTCTATTCCATTTGCACAACAGCATGTGAAATTGATTGTTAATCAGCGTTGCTACCTGAGTGGACAGTTTGATTTCACAGAAGTGTGATTGACTTGGAGTTACATTGTGTTGTTTAAGTGTTCCCTTTATTTTTTTGAGCAGTGTAGTAAAGTACTGTCCTTTAATTGAAATTTTAATGGCAAATATATATATTAGAAATGTACAAATTGATTTAATTAATTTTGTTCCTGCATTTAAAATATTGACTTCCATGGTTCAAAAGTATATTTCTGTAAGCTTTCTTGCATCTAGACCATGGGTGTCAAACTCCATGGCGTCATGTGACATATTGTGATGTATTATAACATTTTTTGCCTTTGCTGAGCTGGGATGGGTGTGGCCTGCATGTGACGCATCTGGCCAGCGAACTGCCTGATTGATGCCCCTGGTCTAGACAAATGGTGGTAGGAGAAGGAGGGATTGTACAAAAACATCGTGAACAGCTAAGAGATCAGTATCCTTAATTATTGAAAGAAAGGGGCATTGGTCTTATCTGATACGCCCTTTCTCAATGAATTGACAGAAGAATCCAGTTTGGGTAATAACCCAGTCTGAAAAGCAACAAAAGACTACCCAATCTGGATTCTCCTGTCAATACAGTGGAGAATATGCATGACAGTGTCATGCTGGTGTAAAAAATTAGTTATACTTCTAATGAAGAAATTGAAAATGAAACATGTTTATAATGAATTCAAAATTAAGAGACAATAGGATTTTATTTTCTATTTTTTTGAATTATACACTTGCAACTTTCAGAATAACAGTAAACTGATGTTACATACATACATACATACATGTATATGTGTGTGTGTGCGTGTGTGTGTGTGTGTGTGTGTGTGTGTGTGTATATTTTCTGAGGTTCTTGCAGGTATTTGTATGTGGATCTTTGGTTATTCGGGTTTTCTCCCGCGTAAGATTGGAAGTATCTAGGCAACGTTTCGATGAAGTCTTATTCATCTTCAGGCTTGTGTCTTTGGCTCTGTGCTTCTCAGAGTGATGTGAGCTTGCAGCTGCTTCTTCCTTTTCACTGCTAGTTAAAAGCATGAATGATGATGAATGAGACTTCATCGAAACGTTGCCTAGATACTTCCAATCTTACGCGGGAGAAAATCTGAATAACCAAAGATCCATATATGTATGTATGTATGTATTTTTTTTTCTTAAGTTTTCGTGTGCACTTACATGTATGGCATTCAGCTTTGTTCAGGTATTTTCCCACGTCATTATATTTTAAAGTTGTAGCAAAGTTTCGGCAGAATCTCATCTGCCATCATCAGGCTTCTGTATAGTGTTCGTATAGACAGACGCAATACAGAAGCCTGATGATGGCAGATGAGATTCTGCCGAAACGTTGCTACAACTTTAAAAGCACAACTATAATGACTTGGGAAAATACCCGAACAAAGCTGAATACCATATGTGTATGTATGTGTATATATATATATATATGTATGTATGTATATATATATATATCTTTAACTTATAAAGAATAGGTAGCATTGCCAATATACTAGGCCACATATGTTAGTTAGAAAGCACATGCTGCTAATGTATTTTTCCTTTTCATAGTTAACTATAGTATATGACTTCTTGCAGACTAAGTGGGTTTGAAACAAGCAAGGCTTTCATTTCTCATTGTTCCTAATTGGAATTTGAAAACATAATGAGCATAGTATTTCTTAGTACAAAGTTAGTATATTAATACAAGTGTCTTACATTTAAAAATCTGTGGAAGATTGAAATCTCTGTTTCTGAGTCTTTACTCCAATTTTAATATGTCCTTGTTCAGAAATCTTGTCCTAATTCAATGCATATAGGTAGACTTAGAGTTTAGAAAGTTGCCATCACATGATGTTTCGCGGAGCTGGGGTTGACATAGACTGCGCCATCAATTTGGCACCTCTGATCTAGATTGAATTCATGATTTAAAAATTGAATCACAACATTGAAAAAATTGAATAAATGTTTGATATCTTTGATAGTATCTGTCTTTAAATTGGAGTGCATAGATAGGTAGACAAAAAGGCACAAAGTATGTGTTTTAATTCATGTTTTTTTCTCTATTTCTTGTTTTCCGCCTTTTATAATTTACATCGTTTCATATAGGTTTTTTTCTGTGTGGACTATGATGCTCTCTGACTCCTGGTAATTTTTTTCAGATGTTTCATTTCCCAATTACATAACATCATCAGTGCTAGCAATTAAACTCTGATCTGCACATATTCTCTTCTATGTAACCCCCAAATTACTAAGCTTTTTTTAAAAAGTCAAATGTAATTTTAATAAATCAAAGAAAAATATTGTGACCTAGAGAAGATATAGGTGCTGTTCTAAATGAAAGTCAGGCTTCCTTTCTCTAGTAAGTTGTTCCAATCATCCAGGCCATGGTAATCTTCCATCTGCCTGATCAAAGTGAGGACCTTCCTTGCCACTTGTCCCCAGTTTTAGCTCAGCCACCGTTCGATTTTCCCTGTTTCTATGCTGCCAACAGGGCAGGTAGCTGACCAAACTAAGAGACCCAGGCTAGTGCCTGAAGCTACCTTCACCCCAACTACAGCAGGGCTCTGTGCAGAGGAATTCCTACCTCAGGATATTCCCCCATCTATGAGGTTTTGGATGTCAGAGGCATTTAGACATGGCATTGCTGCGGGTGTACAACATATCTGCCAGGTAAAGTCCCAGATGTCAGGCCCCTTCCAACACCAGGGGCAACCTCCACTCATGCAACACAGGACGGGCCTCCCTGACTTCCAGGTACCACTCCAAGCTATGCACCCGATGGGAAATCTTCCGGAGTTTCAGATGCCACCTCACCCCATGCAATACATGGGAGAACTTGCAGAGGTCAGGATTCTTACTTTCCAGTCTCATCTGAGGACACTGATTCCATCCCATTGGAGGCAGAGAGCCAGCTAGACAAGACTATGTTAGAGGATGAAGGGCTACCTCCGGAACAGCCCACATTCACTGGGACTTCTGCCCGCATCTTTTCAAGTCCTTGTTCAAGGCCAAAAACACTGCAGATTGGATGACTTAATTTTCTCAGAACTATTTGCAGAGACAGATGTCATACCAGTTCCTAAGATGTTCGTGGATGGTCCGACGACAGTGGACCTCCAGTCCTACTGGTTATGACAGAAAAATTTACAATTTAGCTCCTGACTTGGCAGGGTTGCTTCAGACACCAGTAGCAGATGAACCAGTCGTGGTCCTAGCAGCTTCCTCCACCGTTCCCAGTGAGACGGAGGATGCTTTGAGACCAGAGGATAAGAGAGCGAAACTAGCACTCTGTAGGGCACACTAGGCAGATGCTTAGGCCATTAAGACAACCATAGTCACATCCTTTTTCACCTGCATCTCCCTAAGGTGGCTACACCACCTGCAGGACTCCATTCTGGCCATTAACATTAGGGCACACCAAGACATTGCAAAGCTAGTGGCGGCCACAGAATTTTCTGCTGATGCAACTCGGAATGCGGTAAAATTCTCATCCCGAGCCATAGCTTCTCACAGCCTGGATAGTCTCAATAACCCTGTTGGAGAACTCACCTTTCAGAAGTCTCCACTCAAGCGTCAGGTGGCCAGATGGAGCTACTATGGCTCTGGGTGTTGTATGTTGGTCTCAGCATGTTCAGACCACCCTTTAAGGGCTCTAAATAGTTAGGATTGTAGAAGAATATTCACCCCCTGGATTAAGCTTTTTTTTCGCAGAGAGGCTTAGATCAGGTTTGACAGCTAGCCGGCTTGCCAGTTTAGCACTTTCATTTTTTCGCACCTTTTTTCCGGTTTGTGGTTTTTTGCTTGTTATTTTAAATTTTTGACTTTCCTTGCTGGTGGACTGGTTTTTGTTTTGTTTTCTGCCAAAACTTGAGTGGAGGTGACCCTGAGAGCCTGTGTGGCCCGGGCTGGGGTGGGAGTCGGCGTCTTATTTAACTTGCCTCCTCCCGATCCACTTTCCCTTGCCTGGGATGAGCCGCAGCTGCTACTAAGCGCTTCTGTCCCTTTTCAGTGGCAGCGGCCATTTATTTTGTTTAGGGACAATCTTGCAGTTCATCTCCAGGATTGTCCTTTGGGGGGGTTCTGGCCATCAGATTAAATCCTGACCCCCCCCATCCAGTCCCAGGACCCGTGGCAGCTTCAAGACACTTGAGTCTGCCTGACAATTGCGGTGCAGCCAGCGCCAGGCTCGCAAGCCTCTGACCTGCCAGGGCTTGCTGCAATTCAAAGAGGCAGCTGTTTTTTCAACTTTTTTTCCTTGACTTGGCTTTTGAATTGCGGAGCTGGGCTGAGCTCACCACTTTGGGTCACACTAGCCTCCTGAAGTGGTGGACAGCTACTGTGGCTGTAGCTTACAGCTTAGGCTGAATATTTATTTTATTTTATTTTATTTTTACTTCTTTCTCTCTTTCTCTACTCCTGTCAAGTGACAGTTATTTTGGGCGGGCTCAAAGATGGCCGCCAAGGGAGCTGATCAAGGATTGTCAGTTCCCCAGCAGGGTAGAGAGAAGGCTGTAAAGGCATCTCCTAAGCCCAGATCTGCTGGTCTAGAGGCAGCAGCTAGGATTAGAGCCAGGGCTCTAGCCCCTAAGAGATCTTCTAGGGCTGAGGATAGACAGGCCAATCGTAGACAAAAAGCCATAGACAAACAGTTTGACAGGGCAGTGAGAGATTCCAGGAAGGCTGAAAACAGAGCCATCTCTCAAACTTCACCTCCTCAAGATGACAGGCAGCCAGACCAACTGGCAGATAGGCAGTATATGACTGCCTGGTCTCCTGCAGCTCAAGTACTCAGGATTTGCAAGGAAACTTCCAAATCAGGGCTGAGACCTCTCACAATTTTTCTGAGCTGCCTCAGGGGATCTGATGGCGGCACCTGTACCTGCAGCCATGTTTACACCTACAGCAGCTGGCTTATGACTGGAGGAGATCCAGATGCAAGAAATGCCATCCTTCATGAGAACCTGGATCTCCCAGACAATAAGGCAGGAATTGCAGGCAGAGGTCAACCAGCTGCGCCAGCTGTCTTATTTGGACACTAACAGAGGAGTCCTGCAGGAGCAGGCTTCTGTTGAACAGCTGGTCCACTTCATAGAGTGCTCGGCCTCCACTTCAGAAAGCAGCCAAATTTATGGCTCCGAGAGGGACCTCCTTCCAGAAAGGGATTTTTCAGATGAGGAGTTGGAGGTAGCAGGTCTCCCCTCCTTTAAGGGCCTTTTCAAGACTGCTGGTTAAGGCCAAGAGCACGGCTCATCTCAAAAAGGACTTGGTCACTCAGGACCTTCCCACTGAGGGAAAGGATCAGGAGGATTTCCTGTTTACTGAGAAAGCATCTGTAATGGACACTGTACCTGTGCCCCAGATGTTTCTGAACCTGATCAAAAAGCAGTGGGAGTCCCCTGGGAAGTACATTTGCCCCAGTGGGTCTGAGTCTACCTTATTTAATGTGGACAAAGACCTTTTGGACATTATGGAAGTGCCAAAGGTAGATGGTCCAGTGGTAGTCCTAGCTTCCTCATCTGTCATCCCACCTGATGCAGAGGATGTTCTAAAGACAGAGGAGGAGATGGCGCTCCGGAGAACTCATCAAGCTGACTCCTGGGCCATCAGAGCATTGATGGCCGCATCTTTTTTTACTTGGATGGCTGAGGCAGCTACAGGACAGAATCCCACCTGAGGATCTCAGGGTGCATCGGGACCTGAATAAGATTATAGCTGCGGCTCAATTGACTGCTGATGCCACCCTCATGTCAGCCAAATTTTCTTCCAGAGCCATAGCCTCTTCCATAACAGCATGCAGGCTTCTCTGGCGAAGAAATTGGCAGATGGACGCCAGAACCAAATTAAAGCTGGCATCGGCTCCCTTTAAGGGAGAGAGGCTTTTTGGAGAAGCTTGGGTATGTCCCTGGCTTGGATGTTCGGAACAGCTCACAGGAAAAGGGGTTTTGCTTCTTACCTGATATGCCCATTCTCTGGGACCTGTGAATAGCATCCAGCCCCATCCAGATGACCGTTTGGTTCTGGGTCTGGTCCTGGTCAAGAACTAAGAGCAATGGTGAAGGAAGAACAACAGTGTAACCTACCACTTTGACTTTGCCAAAACTGGGGACAAGTGGCAAGGAAGCGTGTCCCCAGAATTTTGCTCAGCCTATTGAACGGCAGACGGAAGCATTACCCCCAGAAAATGGGAGTATCAGGTAAGAACCAATGCCCCTTCTCAGGGATTTGATATTTCTGTTCTTTTGTTTGATGGCAACAGCAGAGATGGCCTTCTAGCAGACTTGCCCCAGGTGATACCAACATCAATAACTGTTCCCCTCCCCATCCCCAGTGGCCAGGAATTTTTCATAGGGGCAGTACAGCAGCCGCCAATATAGGTGAATTGACTTCCGTTCTTCCCATTGCTGGTATGGCAACTGAATCTTGGACTGTAGGTCAGAATAAAGAGTTTGACGGACCCAGAGACATGAGTTGACCTAAATAGGGTCAGTATGGTGGTTCAAGTCTCTGATGAGGAAACGATTTTTATTGGCCCAGCCTTCCCACTTGGATGAGCTTGGCACTGATAAATCCCAGATATCCTGAGCTATACTCTGTACTAAGCCAGCTCATGGGGAAAATAGGCTACTCCAGAGCAAGTAGGAAAAGAAAGGGACATCTAAAACTTCTTTCTCACCTGATGGCTTAAGAGCCTTGTCATATTGATGTGAGAAAAATAATTACCAGAAAAATACTTAGGAAAAAGAAATGCAGAAGCAAGAACGTGTACTTCAGTGGTATCCAAAATAAAAAAGGGGCGGTGAAAGCATATCACACTTTGCTTTTTAGGTTGTAGTATATTAACTGAGGAAATAAAATCTCATATCTAACAACCAAATGAAACAAAACATTGGAGGCCCAGTCTTTCAGGAGAATCCACATATTCTTATCAAGAGACAGCCCTGATTTTCAAGGCAGTACTGTAGGAGAGGTTCCTTTGTACTTTTACATAATGTAGAGCAGATAAAGTATTAACATAATTTATACTGGATCAGTTTTGTAGGAATCCTGGCTTTATTTTCTGCATTTGTTTTACTTGTAACTTCTTCATCTTTGTATGCCTTTAAACAGTAAAAATATTAGAATCTCCTTTTGCCCCTCCACTAAAATTCCAGATTAGAGTCTCTGCATTGAATATTTATTTATTTAAAAGAGATACTTTCTACTGGAGCAAGAATTCTACTGGAGCCTTATACAACATTTTTCACTGTTTAGCTGGTGGTTTGTTTTCTAATTGATAGAAATCACTGCATCCTTTCAAAAGAAGGTGGCATATAGAGGAAGAGATTGTGGTTTATCGGCTTTGTAGGGGGTTTGAACCACATCTTCCTGCTGATTCTTGCTTTGTGATTCTTGTTTCTGAGGCAGTGAAGTAAGAACATAGCAAACTTGAGTTTTTGCTTTGCCGCACAAGCATTTCAGCTTGAATTCCTACATTACTGTCAGTACACTTTACTCCCTTCCCCCCTCCCCCACCGTCTGCTCAGCAGCTGCATTGTAGACATACAGAGAACTTACTGCAGGATTTGTGGTGCAGTCTGCTTCTTTCATATTTGAAGGCAATGGATTATCTCTCTTAACACCGTAAAATGCACCTGCCCCCTCCTTTCAAACATTTTGGTGAATTCCAGGGAAGGGAAGGAGACATTTCTCAGTGGAATTGCTTCATATGGCTGGCTGCATCTTTCACAGCAAATCTCTTTCTCCCACTCCTCTTTAGACCACAGGAATGTTGTTGTTTGAGTTCCCTCTGGATTGCACCACAGATACTTTGCTTTAATATTGCAGCCCTTTTTGCTAGCCAAGATGCAAGCAGCCATAGCTGTGAACAAAAGCTGATAAGGTTGGCTTTTCTTGTAGGCTGCCAGTGCTTTATCTCTGCATCTTTGCTTACTTCAGGGAATTATAGAAGGGCACTTGATAAAAGAAACAAGACAGGTGGTAATGCTTCTAGGCATATTTATTAATTAACAATCTGATTACATCTCCAGAACATCTCTCACAGCCTGCAGGCTTCCATTAAACTACTAACCTGACCCAATTTCTGTTCAATCTGTAGTTTGAGATTGGGCATATTGTATAATACAATGGACTGTATAGAGCCGTGATGGCAAAACTATGGCATGCATGCCACAGGTGGCATGCAGAGCCAATTCTGCGGGCACGTGAGCCCTAGCCAAACATAACTGCACTGCGCATGCGCACCCCTCCCAGCTGATTTTCGGCCCCTTTGAGGCCGTTTTCCCCTCTTGAAGGCTTGAGAGAAAGCCTCTGCAGCCTTGGGAGGCTGAGAAATGGGCCTTCTGGAAATACTGAAATGGGCCCGTTTTCAACCTCCCATGGCTCTCTATGCATCTGGCTCCTTTCCTCCCATCTTTTAATCGATAATTATTATGTTTTATATATTATTTATTATATTATTATGTTTTAATGTTTACTGGTTTTTAATGATTGTAAGCTGCCCAGAGTCACCTCTAGGCAAGATGGGTGGCTCACAATTCTAATAAATAAAAAAAACCCCATAATTTCAAGAATATAAAAATATTTCTGCCATTGCCAGAGCAATAATTGAATATGGTTATTAATAAATATACTAACAGAGTAAAAGAAACTCACCATTATTATCATCTAAGGGCCATTTTCTGTGGCAGTTGTTCTTAAACTTTTTTGAGGATCTTGTGAAAATGCCAGATCCGTTCTCAGTAAAATGTGTTTAAATGCATAAAACAGCACACATAAATTGATTGCGAAGGAAATCAATTGTGTTTGAACTGTTAAATAACAAATATATAATATAGTAAGATGTGGTTTTTTATTAATCCGTTATTTGAATAACAATATTCTTTTATATACCATATAATTATACCATAAACATTTAGTGGAGCTAACAAACTTTTAACTTCACTAAAGTTAACACATGTTTTTGGTGCCTAGAGACAATAAATTTCATTGTTGCCATATACATAATTGAAAAAAAGCTGCATTTTAGTTAGAGGTTACTGAAAATAAAGTTATAATTTTTCCATATCCAAATTTATATACCCTTAGGGTTTCTGTACCGCAGGAACTGTAATTATATCTGTATGATATCCAGATTTTGCTGTATGATAGATATCCAGTTAAAATGGCAATATTTGAGAGGCAAAGCTTTTCTTTGTGTTATTCTGTTATAAGATAGCAGAGCCTTTGTGTAGCTAATGGGAAAACTCTGAACAAGCTGAACAAATTTTAAAGTTTGTTGAGTCCCAGTTAACCTTGATGAATGGAAAGATTTAAATAAAATGTTTCATAGCCCTAAGTTGTAGATTTTTTAAAAACAGCCAAGTTTTTTGGCTAGTTCTTTGAATTATGCCAATAATCTTAGAAGTTAGAATAAGAAGGAATTCATGTACTCAATAAGCATTGTTGGTGTACAGATTACAATTCCATACTTTTCTTAAACAAAAATCCCAAATAGTGCACAAGAGATGTAGCTAACCATCCCTCTCCAGAGCTAGATGTTTAGTCCTCAGAAAAGGCAGATAGTGACTGCCATATTAAATTAACTGATCAAAGATTCACCTGGCCTCAGTAACTCTTGGGCATGTTGGAATAAGTTAGATCTCAGACCTCTCAGACTATAATCTAGCAATGTAATGTCTTCCAATAGATGGATTTGTATTTTAAATCAATACTATCTAGAAGGAATTGCTTTCTGTCTTGTCTTGATTAAACTTCAGTTCATTAGTCTACCTCCTGCCCATAATCACCTCTAGACAGCCTGGTTACATGATGACAAATTAAAGAAAATTCAAAATCACAAACAAAGAAAAAATTAATGAAACAGAGAGAGAAAGAAGCACAGGGTAACAACAACAGAAGACAAATCAATAACACGAGTAGTAGAGAAAGCAGTAGTGCTGTGAATCATAAGTCAGACCTGATCAAGGTTTATCCAGAAAGCCAAATTTCTCTTCTTGCATAACAAAAGTATATCTTCAAGGGAAATGGTACTCAGTAAAGGATTTCAGACTACTTTGGTAAACAGGAATTTGGAACAAAGCCAACTTGTATTGGCAATTGAATGGACACTATGAGAAGGATGATACAAATATGGTAGAATATTTCGTAAGATTTCCAGTTTCTGATCCATTTAGGTAAGAACGAGCACTTTGAATTAAACCTGAAATGGACCCCATAGCAAAAAAGCAAAACCCCTCATAACCCATTTAGATTTAAGTGTTTCATCTCTCTTGTCCCAGCCAATAATGTAATTGGTAGCACTTTAGTTTAAATTTTTGCATCAATGAACGTGCAAACGTGTATATAGCGTTTCCTCCTTCGGTGTTTTTTTTTCTCTTCAAAATAATAGCCATGTGAATAAAACAAATTATAGCGGAGAGGTAATGTCTGGCCAAGAGTCACTCCCTGAACTGTGAGATGACTTGAATCTGGATTTTTCTGATCATAATCCAGCATTTTAATCATTATACCTTGCTAGTTGTTTTAAAATAAGAGTGTAACTACAATCCTGCATTTTAATCATTATACCTTGCCAGTTGTTTTAAAATAAGAGTGTAACTACATGAATGCTGCTACCAGATTTAAGATGGAAGAATTAAAAAATGGAACACTTGTTTTACCGTTAATGTCTTTTACATTCATAATATCACTTGTATCCAAGGTGATATTGGAAGCAGTTATTGGAATTTTTCCAATAAATATACTGATTTGTCTTGCATATTACTTGTATTATTACATTCAGCTTGCTGGTGTAAGTCTTTCTGTTATTATTTTTATCAGATATGTAATTGAATGCATTTTGAGAAGTGTTAAATCTAGAATCAATCTCAGCTACAATAATACATCATACAAAGTGTCCACCCAGTGGTCCATAGAGGGATTAGAAATGTTCCATGGTAAGCTGATTAGTTTTGAAAGTAAGACAACAATATGGCAGAAAAAGTAAGAAATATTGGCCGAGGAAGCATGTAATGAACATATGAAAAAGTAGAAAAGAGGTAGGCGTAAAGCAAAACATATCATGTTTCCAAGAGAAATAGAAATGTTGGTTTGGATATGTGAAGCATGTTAATCCAGAATTTTTTTCTGAGGGGGGGATTATCGTGTGATGTGAATCTAGCCATTGTATTTGCAAAACATGATTTATTATTTGTATCATGCAAACTAAGTTAACTGTAGTTGATTTAAACAAATTACCATCATAGTATGCTTTGTGTATTCAGGCACTTTCACTGTGATAATACTTTATTCATAAGATTTTGTAAAGGTCAAGAAAAATTCTGGAGGTAATGTAGTAATGAAGATAAATATTGACTACATTATTGCAAAATTCTAACCCTTAATTTTTTGAGTAATGACTTAGTTTGCAGTTATTGTCAGATATAATTGGTGGCTTTATATAATGATAATGTTCCATGAAGTTGGTATTGACTCTTAACAACCATATAGATTTTATTGAAAATTACTTGTCCCCAACCTGGTCCTTCAGGTCTTCCATCAGTGCACCCATTATGCTATTACTTGAGGCCATTTACCTTGCTTCAGATCATCCTCTCCATCATCCTCTCCTCTCCTCTTTCCATCATTCTCTTCTTCCCTCCCCTCCCAATCTCTCCTTTGTAACACAGTTTTTGTTCCTGGCTTCTAAGGGTTATATTTTAACTGCTTATGTCTAAAGTATATGCAAATACATTGATTTGTGACCACAGCCTACAAAAGTTTTGTATTTGTAGAGACAAAACAGGATATTTTTTTTATCTTTATAAGTAGTTAGATAAAGAATAATATATAATTGTGCAACAAATACACAAAGACAGTCAAAATCACTCAAAATGCTTCAGAAATTAGATTTTCTAGATATGTGGCTATACTGCAAATCACTTTCTCAAAGAAGGCCACAGATATAGTCACTCATCATGTTTTTGTTATATTGTCCTTGATAATGATGTTCAAAATCCAGTGAATGGGACGTGCACTGAGTTGGGGCATAGCCATAGTGTATAATTAGTTTTGTCAATCAGAAATGATACTGTCACATTCTAAGAAAGTTAAAACTTTAGAATAATGCTATGTTGTTTGCCCTGGAGAATAAAGATTTTCTAAACTCTGTTTGTTACTAATATGTGAAAACTATAGTTTAAATCCAAAATATTGCTGTCAGAACAGTAAGCAAATCACATTATTGTTTTACAACCATACTTCTGCTATATGCTTCTGCTATAATGCCATTACTGCCTGGCAGGTATCTGAGAGTATAGATGTGGTTGTGGTCTTACTGGAACATGTTTTTGTAGGGGTGGTGGTAGAAACACAAGGGAGCGGGTAAAAGTCTGTTTGCTTATCTTGGCATAGTGATCTACAGTTATATTAGGAAAAGTTTTAATTTTGATTGAATTAAATTGTGATTCAAAATTAAGAGAATAAGATAGATTTTTAGAAAAGATTTTACTTTCGTTTTAAAATATCTTTGAATTGGCATCCTTCAGTCTCAAGAGACTATGGTATCGTGCTCTGAAAAGAGGTCCTAAAACAGCATCTAGTGTGGGTAAAAAGGCCAATTAGAGAGTGGCAAGCCCTTCCACACTGAAGAAGATACAGTCTGTCTCCTGTCCAGCCCCCCGGATTTCACTGGTTCCGGGACTGCCTCTTTGCCTCAGCCTGCTGAATGAGTGTCTCTTTGAATTGAAGAAGGCCATGCTGCATTTTTAGCCTCCAAGCTGAACGATGAGAGGTCCTAGTGTTGATGTCCATTCCCAAGGCCTTTAGATCCTTCTTGCAGATATTATATTGCAGCTGTGGTCTCCCTCTAGAGCGCTTTCCCTGCACTAATTCTCCATACAAGAGGTCTTTTGGAATCCAGTCATCAGCTATCCTCACAACATGCCAAAGCCAGTGTAGACATCACTGTTTCAATACTATATACATACTAGAAATTTCAGCACATTCCAAGTGGCAGCTGAATTGTGCTATTTGGAACTTTGTTATGCCAGGTGATGCCATTTTCCCATCACCTGGCAAAATATCTTTAGAGCATTTTTAAATCACTGTCCATGAAGCTTGTGGCAACTCTAAAACATGCATCCTGACAGCCTGTTTATGTATGTATATGTGCGTATGTATGTATGTATGTATGTATGTATGTATGTATAAATATATAAATATAAATAAAAACAGGCATTCAATAGGGGAAACTTTTAATGCTAAAATTCTGAGAATACACTTATGTTACAGGTAGTCCTTGACTTGCGACCACAATTGAGCCCAAAATTTATGTTGTTAAATGAAACATTTGTTAAGTGAGTTTGCCCAATTTTATGATCCTTCTTGCGATGGTTATTAAATGAATCAGTATAAGGAGTAGTACAATATTATGTGGAAAGTTAAAAAAATCAATATCAGAAGGAAGAGGCCATTTTTCTTTAAAATATCATAGCAATTAACTTACCTTGACCAATTCTTTGCCCTCTAACAAAAAAAACCGGAATTCTACTTTATTATTGTAGGTTATAATACAGGTAGTCCTCAATTTATAACAGTTCATTTAGTGACTGTTCAAAGTTTCAACGGCACTGAAAAAAGTGATTTATGACTGTTTTTTACACACCATTCCCATGGTCATGTAATAAAAAATCAGACACTTGGCAACTGGCTCATATTTATGATGGGTGCAGTGTCTGGGTTCACGTGGTCACCTTTTGCGGCCTTCTGACAAGCACGTCAATGAGGAAGCTAGATTTACTTAACAACTGTGTCACTAACTTGACAACTACAATGATTCACTTAAACAACTGTGACAAGAAAGATTGTAAAATGGAGCAAAACTCAATGTTTCACTTAGCAACAGAAATGTTGGGCTCAATTGTGGTCATAAATCAAGGACTACCTGTAATTACTACCTGTAATCTGGAAAGCCTGACAGAGATTTTCTCTTTCTCCCTTTATAGTAAAGGAAATAAAGGAGTGCAGTCTTGATTTTTTTTCCCTCCCTCCCTCCAGTCTATCTGTCCTAAGTTGATGTTTATACAATAGTTGTTGAATTCCATATTTAAGGCCATCTCTCTATTGCTCTGTGGATGGCACCCAGGGAATCTTAGCACTGAAGATTAGATTGGGAAATTAACAAAATATTAACAATATTTCCCTAATGGAAATATCCATAAAGTCACCAGGAAGTAGTTCATTTATTATCTTTCCTTACTACTGCAATTATAAGACCCTAGTTTGTACTCAAAAAGAATATAAAATATTCAAAGTGCAATTACAGTACATGGGCTATCTATTGTATAAACAGAAACAATCACCATTGAGTCTAAAATTGAAGCAATTTCTAAAACTATAATAGGATGATATTAAAAGCTCTGTAGAAGACGACCTCTTGTCTTAACTTGTTTCTGGATGTTAGGTAAATTTGACTTCCAGAGAAAGGGTGTTCAATAACATGAGGGCTTCTTGACTCCTGATCTCAGCCCCCCCTGATTTCATGGAATCACCAACTGTTTTTCTTAGAACTTTCATGTCACATTTTGAGAGAAATGATTTTGGAGGTACCACACTGCCATACAGAATAAAAACAGCACTTTAAATTGCTCTCAGAAATCTCTTTGCAATCAATGTAAGGACATAATATAACAAAAATGAACTCTTGGCCCGGTTTGTAGATGGGTACATGCTTTGTACTAGCTGCAGTTTCAGGCAGTCTTAAAAGCAGTCGCATGCAGAGCACATTGCAGTAATCCAGCCAAGTGTTAATCAGATGAGTTTTTCTTGCAAGATCCTTGCAATCTAAGTGTTACATTTGAAACTGGATAGAGGTTCTCCTGGCCACAGTCATTTGCCCATCCAGCTGTGAGTGTCCTCTGGTTGGAGACTAATACACAGAAATAGTGCCTTTCTTTCAAGAGACAGTACTAGAGATGACAAAGAACTTCTATGAACAACCAGCGACTCCATCTTACTCAGTTTCAACTTCAACCTGTTTCTTCCCATCTAGATCCCAACAGCTTCCAGACACTAGGACAAGACTTTGACTGCATCATTTCTGTGATCCGGATGGCCATGTACAACTGGGAATCATCAATATATTGATGTTGCTACGCTCTGAACTGATGGATGACTTCTCTGAGTGGCTTCATGTAGATATAAAAAGTAGGAAGGAGAAAACCAAGTTCTGTTGCATTGGATCAGTTTTTCCTTCTCTACAGCCATTGACTAGAACTATCCATTGAGGAAGGAGTGGAATCATTGGACACAGTGCCTTGCATATGGTCTGAAAGGATACCATAGTTGATGGTATTGAAGACTACCGAGTGATCTGGTAGGACCAGAAGGTTTATCTTTCCCCCATTGAGGTTCCAGTAAAGGTCATCAATCAACAAGCAGTTATTGCCCTTAATCCTGACTGAAAGTGACCCATACATTTCTCTATATAACATCTCATCAGACCCTGAACATCTGCCCCTAAAAGAAAAGGGTTGGAGACAGGGTGATAGTTGTCCCATAGAAGTTAAGTTTATCTAGATGTTAATACTTTTTAAAATACTTTTGCGTATATAGTAATTCACCATCAGATTTTCTTTAATGTTAGTGCCAGTTAGCATAAACTAAAAATGTAAAGTTTCTGGACATTTTGGAGCCCGGAAAAAATATATTAGTTTTTCTTCAGAACAGCATTTCATATTGATAGAGAGCAGGTTTTGTTTAGTTCTAAAGAATTTCAGATAACTGGACTGATAGTAATTGATACATTAAAATGGTGTTCTTACCCTGTGATAACTAGTAGTACAGTTTTTATTTGCTATGATGTGTATATTTAGCCATTATAATTTGCAAACTATATTTTGTATGTTTAGTGCAGTTTGTTAGTCAATCCAATTACAGCTATTCAACAAATCATGTTTTAAGCAAATTATTTTTATTTGGTCAGGAAACCTAATTACTTCTTTATTTTGAGAATAAATAAAAAGCTCACCATCTCAATATGATAAATTTATAATTTTTTTCCTCTTATGTGTTCTTTTCTTAACTTTGAAAAAGGCTGGTGACTGTTAATTATTGTGTTATGGCTGCCATTTATTCAGAGGACCAGTTTTCCTGAGCAATTAATTTTTTATTTAAGAATACCATTATATGAAGAAATAATATACAGATTGTCCTTGACTTACAATCGTAAGTGAGACTGGAATTTGTGTCACTTAGCAATGTGGTTATAGAGCATGATGTCATGTGATTGCATCGCTTAGTGATGGCAATCATGGCATTACCCATTGCCATCAAATTCCAGCCATCATTAGCTGAGGACTTACCTCAATTTAAGTCATTTCAGATCCCAAAGGTGCTTTTTCAAGAGGCAACTGGACTTTCTGGGGTTTTCTTTGAAGACGTTTTGTTTCTCATCCTAGAAGGTTCTTCAGCTCTGAGCTGAAGAAGCTTCTTGGATGAGAAGCGAAACATCTTCAAACAACTGCAGCTCCCCAAAAAGCTTGAGCTACAGTAGGGCAAGCAGCTCCAGATATGTGCAGTTCTGGGGCTGCTTGCCTTGTGAGTGCATTGCCAACCCACAAGGAAGTACAGGGTGACTAAAAGGACAGAGATGGGGGAAGAATACGCAAATAGGCTTGGGGTTGGAGCTAAGGGTTAGGGTTGCAAAGAAAAAGCCTGAAATTGCTTGTCTTGTCTCTGAATTTTCTCAGTCATCCAGGTCATGGTTGTGCCAAAGGTACTTTTTCAAGAGGCAATGGGACTTTCTGAGCCACAACATTGCACAAAGTTTCAGCCACCTCTGGAAACCTCAACCACCCCAGCTCAGCTCAGCAATGTGACATAAAAGTGGGTTTTTGTCATAAAGAGTTTTTGGGGGCTGCACAAAGCCCCCGAACTGTAGTGCAGTGGGAAGGCTTGACCCAGCGGTGTAGCTACAACTGCCCCAGGAAGCCATAGCCACCCCTACCATCCTGCACTCTTAATCCCCTGCCACTCCGTGATCACCCCACCACCCTAGCTGACTTCACCATCTTATTGCTGCGGCTGCTGCTGAGGTGTGCCTGGTCTTTTGTAAGGAAGCTGCTGGGCATGCAAGGCCATCTTCTCCAGGGTTTGTGAGAAAACCACCATGTACCACTTGGGGAAGAAATATTGTGTGCTCAGAAACTGCCTTGCACAGGACCAGGCCGGGATGCTTGGTCAGCAGCGGAAACAAGAAGATGCTGAAAGTCAACTAGTATAATAGGGGTTACAGAGTGCAGGAAGATAAAAGAACATATATGGGGAAGGAATAGGCAGGTGGGAGAAGTTGAAACATTCCCTGAGGTCTTAAGTGTGAGCAGGCTGCCAAGGGCCTGAGTTTTATTACATGACCATGGGGGTCCAGTGACCGCCATAACATACCTTAATTGGTTGTAAGTCTGTTCAGTGATACTGTAACATTGGTCATTGAACAAACGTAAGTCAATTACTACCCATAGACATAACTTGTTTGATTTCAATTATCAGAATTTCATGTATATTTATAGACTGACAGCTTTTTTTAAAAAAGGATGATATTCCTCTCCTCATAAACTAATTGTCTTGTTTTCCATTCCTCGTTTAACTCTTACAGAGTCAATTCCTTTTTTGCCCTACCTACTACAAACTTTTCTTTATTTTCTGCCCCTCCTTTCTTATAAGAAAGTACCCAAGTAACTCTACTGATTTTAGTAGAATGCAAGCAATGAACCAATTTATTCTAAAGCAAATCATGGCTTAGCACAAAATGTGCTAAGTTTGTTTTTAGCCCAAAGCACTAGCTGAGATGCCACTAATTTACTCAGCTTTAGAAGGATGAGTTTATGTGCAAATATAGCTTGCACTCTTAGCATTTTTAAATTTCTTTCTCTATTGCCATTTTAGAAGACATTATTTTTCAAGGTCCCTTTCACTGCTTATCACTTCTTCTACCTGCATTTTTGCCAAATGAAATGCTAGAGAGCAGAGTATTTTCTTGGCTGACATGAATGTTTGTGTACCCATTAGCTCTGAATCTGTTTAAATTAGCACTTCTATTTTTCAAGGACACATATGCTGGAATGTCTGATAATCTCATTATCTGCTTTTTATTTGGCCTTCTGTTTCTGAATCTTTCACTGGCTACATTATCATAATGTACAATACTTGCCCTGGTTAACTGAATATTATATATATATATTCAGCTCTGTTGTCATAAGTAAAGGCTACAAGACATATTTGTAAAATACGGGAAGTAAAGTATAATGTTGACACTTAGTCACATGATAAATTTATGCAGGGATAACCTCTGTTTGAAAACTGTATACATTTTATTTTGGAATTCATCGGGGATACTATTTTTTATAATAATTTTACTAAACATTACAGTTAAAAAGATAAAAACTAATACAAACTAAAAAATAAAAGAATAAAAAGAAAAGTGCAGAAAAAAAAGAAAATATAGAGAAAAAGAAAGAAATAACTTCTCCCTTCACCACAAGTACAAACAGTTGTAGTACGTTATCAACTCCTCTTAAAACATAACTAATGATCTCTTCAAGGATATTCATTCTTTAGGACAACTTAAAGAAAACATCTTTTCATTTCAAATTTGGCCAGGATACTTCTACAACAATGAAATTATTAACAGCATTGAGATGTTTTGGGGACATTTATTTATTTATTTATTTACAATATTTATATTATATTTAAGCATGTCTATAGGACTCCTGAGTCTATAGCATTTTCTGATGGAGAAAATCTGGGACCAGTGTGAATAGTATCTGTTCTAAAGTAAATAGATTTTTACTGATTCAGAATTATTTTTCTCTATACTATATGTGATGTGTCTCTGAAGATTCCCTGGGGAATGGAAACTGAAATGTTGTTACAGAAAGAAGCAATAGTGAAGGAGGGTTGTAAAATAATATTTTTAAAAATAATTTAAGTAAAGGCACTGATTTAAGAATGGTTTCTTTTTAGTTGGTAAAAAAATTGATTTGGGATGCAAATAAAATTTCTATTAGAAGTTGTTTTATAAAACGTAATAGAGAACTTAAAAAGAAGTCAAAAGAAAAAACAAGCTATTTTAAATTAAATAAAGAAAAAAGAGAACTAATAAATTATCCAGAGAAGATACATATTTCTCAACAAATTAAGTTTTTACCACAGTTTTATCTATGTTAACAGGTCATTGACCATGCCACCATTGCTATGGCTATCCCAGCTTTCGGTGAAGGATTCTTGACAGATGTTTTCGTGTTCTGAAAAATATTAAAACATCCTTCTCCCCCCCCCCCCCAGACTTCCTCAGGGTGGGCCTAGACTCTCGCAGTCCAACAAGAGAGGATGTTCACAGGTAATTATACCAATGTCCCTTCTCCGTTAGGCAGCTGTGAGAATCTAGTGTGGGGCTCACCAAAGCCGGCATGTCCCCTGGGAAGGTTAGGTCTGGTCCTTATCCGCCTGCTCTGATACAACCCTCTGGAGCACCCGTCTGCCAAAAGCCGAAGATGTGAACGGTAATGACGGATAAACAGGAAAGGAGATGACCAGGTGGCAGCCCGGCAAATCTCCTCAATAGATGCTTGAGTAGCCCAAGCTGCTATTGTGGCTATACTCCTAGTGGAGTGAATTGTTCGTCTACTGGGCACAGGGAGACCCTGAGTCTCATAAGCTGATGCTGTGCAGGATCAAATCCACCTGCCCATAGTTGAAGGGAAAATCTTGTTTCCTAACGAAGCCAGTTGAAAGGAAACAAAGAGAGATTCCGTCTTTTGGAATGAAGAAGTCCTTTTAACATAAATCTTCAGTGTCCTGCAAACATCCAGAGCATGCCATTTCTTCTCCAGTTCATGAATTGGGTTAGGACAAAAATCTGGTAATACCAGTTCCTGCGCTCTGTGGAACAAAGAGTTAATTTTCGGAACAAAAGTGATATCAAGTCTCAGAACCACCCTGTTATGGTGAAAGATGCAAAGATCTGCCCTAACAGAGAGTGCTGCCAGTTCCGAAACCCTTCTAGCCGACGTGATGGCTACCTTAATAGTCATGAAATGCAACCCAATAGTTCTTAGTGGCTTGAAGGGAGTTTCTGTAAGAGTCTGTAGGTCTTTGGAGAGGTCCTAGGTAGGGTACCTGTGGACAACCGGAGGACATAGATTTGATGCCCCTCTGAGAAATCTGCAGACTAAAGGATGGTAAGCAATAGATTCCAATGACCCCATGGATAAGACAGAAGACAAAGCTGCTATCTGTCTGTGAAGTGTATTAGGCGACAGTCCCTTGTCCAACCCGTCCTGCAGAAATTCAGTAATGTCCCCCATAGAGGCTTCCATGGTCAAACAACTAGTCTCATTGCACCAAGTGCAGAAGGTCCTCCAAGTTGCACCATAAATGCATTTGATAAAAGCCTTTCTAGATGCCTCTATAATATCTATGACTCTAGCAGAGAAACTGTTCTTAATGATCCCTACACTAGACTCTCGCAGTCCAATGAGAAAGGACGTTCACAGGTAATTATACCAACGTCCCTTTCTCAAAAAATTAAGCTTTTACCACAGTAATTATCTATGTTAACAGCAAGAGAAATGGACATAAAAGTGAATTATGCAAATCAAACAAATTTGAATGTGCAAATAAACCAGGAAAATGGTTAGGATACAAATTACGAAAAGAACAAGAAAAGAAAATAATACTGAAATTATAAGAGATACTGTATTAATGGACAGTACAGGCATTAAAAACATTCATCAATGTTATTCTCATTTTGTATAAAGACCTGACATTTCTTTAGAGAAAATAGATGAATATCTAAAGAAACGAAATTTACCAAGCATTGCAGAGGAACTGTGATATATTATGAATGGATCTATAATAAAAAGGGAAGTTTCTGAAGCTATAAAAAAGAAATAAACTAGGAAATGTTCCTGGAACAGATGGATTATCAGGTTGTTATTATACAGATTTTGAGAATGAACTTTTACAGCCTTTATAAAACATGATGAACTCTATCTACAAGTAGGAAAAATGTAAAGCATTTGAAAGAGGCAATATTGAATTAAAGAGGAGCAAGATTTCATTTTAACAACAAACTGAATATTACTGAATAATAACTACAAGTTGTAACTGTTATTATTTTAAAATAATGTTTATTAAACAATTTTTCCCATATACAACATCATTTCCATTCATTGCAATGCTTCCATGACAGTACATATACTTTTACATAAATCTTAACTATTTGTACATTTATCTATATTCCTTAATCTATCTCTGTTGTAACTTTAGCTGACAGATGGAAAATAATTTTTCAAGAATTTATTCATGAGGATTGATGTGTTTTTTAATCAGAAATACCTTGGATATTTTGGAATACTTGGAACAACATAATGAAAATGATTGATCTTAGATGAAGAAAAGGCCTTTGACAATTTGAACTGAGTTTTCTTATTTAAGGTTCTGGAAGATAGGAATTTTAGAGAAAATTTCATAAAATGGATAATAATTATTAATGAAGATTTAACAAATCCCTATGAGATACAAAAGGAGTAAGACAAGGATGCTCGCTGTCCTAACTCTTCTTTATTTTGGAATAGAATAGAATACTTTATTTGGCTGTGTAGCCACTCTGTGTACATGCAGAGCAATAGACCCATGATGATCATCATCATAACAATGAATGGTAAAGAAGATAAGGATAATAATAATGCTTCACATATAATATAGGTAAATATACTTAGACATAACACAGTATTATTGTGAGAATTAAGTGTTCAGTAGAATGATGATACTCATTCTTTCCAAGAAATATTGAATGTTCATGAAATACTTCATAGAGATTTCAAAATGAGAGTATTATAGTAGTAAAGATGAAAAACTAAATTTATAACAAGGGTCCTTGCAAGAGACTTGGTGTTCGTTCTCGAAGATCCTTTAAAGGGATTTGAAATATTAATGGGCAAATTACTATGTTTTGAGATTAATAAACAAGACAAATGTGAAAATAGAAGACCAACAGAATTGATAAAGGTAAAATACTCGGGTACCCTGACAAATAAGAGTCAGTTTGATCTAGTATTTCAGGCATCAGGCTAGAAACCAGGAACCTGTCAGTTCTAGTCCTGTCTGAGGCATGAAAGTCAGATAGGTGGCTTTGGGCCAGTTACTCTCAGTCTACCATGTCAGGCTCAGGTGAAAAACTGGTTGGTCAGTTCCTTGGTTGATCTGAAAAACCTAGCCCAGGTCTTGTATTTGCAGGAAAAGTACTAGGAAGAAAAAGAAAAAAATATATGGCACATGTGAACTGTACATTACTTCAAAACAATCACGTTAAGGTATGGAATGAAGTTTAAAAAGATACTTTACAATTGGAGAAATTACAGCTGTCATTATTAGGGAGAATTTCAGTGATAAAAATGAAGTCTTACCAGAATGATGTTTTTGTTTCAAAAAATACCTGTTGTGACAACTGATGCACCATTTAAACAATGACAGGAAAAAAAAAACATGAGCTATGAAGTGCTTCAAAATGCAGAGGACTGGGTTTATCTGATTTGAAATTGCATTTCAGTTTGGGTTGGATGATAGAGTGAATGTTGCTGAGAAACAGAAGGTTTTTGGAGTTAGAAAAACATGATCTGAGACTTGGGTAGCAAGGATATTTGTGGTATGACAAAGTCAAGGTCACTGTGAATTTTAAAAACCATTATGTTAGGTGTAACATGTTGAGAATATATAGATGCAAACCTAGATTGCACCCAAAAATATATCTGTGGCTGTCACCACAAGGAGCATGTGATAGATGAGAAATAATAAGCAAGCACAAATGGTTAACTTGTGAAATATTAGAATTTTGTCAAAGGGAGAGTAAAATAAAATTAAGAGAACTGAGGGCAAAGAGATATAATTTTCAATGGTTTTCTTACAATTCTTAGAAAGATTTAAAGTACATAAAAGAACTTTCATTTGAAATAGAATTGTGAACAAATAATGAACATGTAATTGTTAACATATATAAACGTTTGTTGAAATTTGAAACAAGAATAAGTGAAAGAACCTGAAATTACATATGTTTCATTCCCCAACTAGGTAACATAATTTGTACTAGCACTTTTATTACCCATTGAATAATAAAATGTCTGCAAGAAAACAACCAAGCTCAGACAGCACTAAAGACACCATAGTTCAATCCTGAGCTACAAATATTCTCTTCTATATGTTAAAAATCTGTATGATAAATTTTTCATTATATAATATAAATTTTTGCTAAATTTTTCCTTATATAATATAAATGGAACAATGGGAAAATATGTAGCTGAAAAGGTTGAAATTCACATTATATATCAGTGTATAAAAACTCTTTAAGATTATAATATAACCCAATTTATTCCTGCAATTTCTCCAGCAGGCCCAACAAGATGTAGGGTCAAATGGTCCCAACAACTTGACCAGAAGGTGAGGAGAACCCTATCAGAGGACAATGTTCAAAAACTCCACTCAGCCTTTATTACAGTTTTGTTCAAGAATGTGTCATGCTTAGGAAATGACAATTAATCAAAGAGAATAGTATAACAGGCAAATGATTATCAGCAATAGTAATAAAGAAGGACTACCTAGGATATATTCAATTGATTATTACACTTATTTGGAAACATTTTTGTTCATGTGGGAGGTAGCTTTTTGCCTGAATTACTGCTTGCAAGAAGATTTTGTTGCTTATTTTATAAAATGCTTAGCCAATTTTTAAGAAATATCTATATAAAAATATCCTTGAGAGAAGCATAAAATCATTTCCAAGAAAGTAATCAACCAGCCAACCAACCAATCAAAGCTTTTGTGAGAACCTTCTGATGTTCACAAGGTAATCATTTAGAAAATTGGGTAGTCTCATTTGAGATTTAAACAGAGAAATTTTATTTGGATACTTAAATAGAGAGAAAGAATTTCAGCATATCTATTTGTAAAAGCCCAGAGATGATCAGATGCATGAAATTGGTGTGCTGGAAAATTCTGCAAGCAAGAATAGGACCAGATAGTAAATCTGTAGATAATAAGAAATTCTTCAGTCCTTATTGTTATTACTTTGCAGTTATTTTTAACTACTTTTATTAGTAGCTATAATCTGAAAAGTGACCATTGGCCATTCATATTAATTGACTGATGGTTCTGTAGTAGGAATTATGAATTACATGGTACAATGTATATATAGTATTTCTAACCATGCTAAAATTTATATGCGTAAATTTTCAGAGGTGAGGCTGTTGCAGCAGATACATGATACTTGTTTATAGTATGTTTCCATACTGTTTTGCAGCTCAGAGAATGGTTTCCCAAACAATTTGCAATATATTAAAAAATACATAAAATAAGTGTTATAAGCATGTAATTGTAAGCTGCTCAGGGTCATTTGGTTGAGATGGACAGCTATAAAAATTGAATGAATATTAATAATATAATATTATAAATATTGAGAACAAACATTCAAGACAAAGAATATAGGGAACCTAGAGATGCCTGAAAACCATGTGAAGTAAAGTCAGTATAAATTTGACTAATTCGAAACGAATTTTAATATCTGGATTCTTTCCTTGAGAAAGGCCTGTCTTGAGTTGGTTCAATAAAAATCGGGGCTTCCTTTTGCTTTGGGCATCAGTGAATTAATAAATTATTAATATTCTTTCACAAGTTAACAGTACTAAAAATTAAGTTGGGATAATAAGGTGATTAAGGAGATACCAGTCATGCAGAAAAAAATAGAGCAAGAAAATGGACTATAATAAGAAAGGAGATTAAAAGTTAGATTTTGCTTCCAGGCTATAGGAGGAAAAGGATGATTAGATATTTAATGAAAGGTAATTCTATTTAGTTGCATTGCTGATATACAGTATATCTAGTATGTCTCTGACTACAGTTCTTAGGAATATTAACAATAGAATGCTCCTGCTTGTGGGCCTCTTAAAGGCATCTCATTGGCCATCTAGGGACAGACTGTTGAACAAAAGCATTATTCAAGTGGTGTACATTGATCTATGCAAATGAACTTTTTTTTTATAAACCGTGAATTGACGGAAAACCAGTTTTGTGAGTTTGCAGCAGAAACTGGCTATACACAGTGCTGATTAGTTAGGATTCCATGAACAAATAGTCCCTTCTTGTTGCAATTTGCAGCTTTTAAAAACCTGTGTATGTTATTTTTTTTAAAAAAAGTTGATGCATTAGAATTTAACTGCATAAGTGTTCACTAATACTTTTTAAAAAAATCACTGAACAATAGGCAGGAGCAATACTTAAAGCTAAAGCCACATTTTACGTTTCTCTTAAAGGTTTCTGCCAATTGTTTAGCAGAGTTTTGAGATAGTTAAGTTCACCTCATGTGGTGGGGTTGCCACTTTTTATTATAGATTAACTTGAATACCTTTGTTTTTATGTTAGAGCTACCTATCCTTTATAGTCATTCATTTGAAGCTTCATGGTATCATTTTGAATGGATTCAAATAGGTTACTTGCAGCTTAATAGAAGACCACATGCTTTGTATGCAGAAAGTCCTGAATTCAAATCATGAAATTGCTAGTTGAAAAAGAATAACATACAACAAGGAAGCTGTGGAACAGAAGGGCCTAGCCTAAGTCATTTTGATGTCTGTGGCAGAACAGTAAATTCCACTCATTTATCTCTGTAAATCAAATTGTGTAGTACCTAAAACCAACCTTGCTATTTGGGTACATTTATTAAAAATCCTTATTTCAGCTTTCCACGTTCAAGTATAAGAATAAAAGCAGCCTTCTGCCTCCAGCTATTCAATGTATTCTAAATGAGTTACAATTTTGCATTTGCCCTTTTTGAACAAATAAAATGCCAATTAAATTCTCTATTTTGTGCATTATTGAACTTTTAAATTATCTGCATAGACATGATAGTTGCACATTTCCAACAGATACTATTTTAGAAAGAAGCCCAGAATATTAATCATGCAGATTTTTTTTAGAGTAAAATATAATTTAGTCAAAAGAGATTTTAATTATTTTGCTCAGTGAATTTGCAAACTGTTCTCTCATTCATTGCACATGTTTCAGGAATAGCTGATAATCAACTGATTGTTATGCTATTTTTGTTTTCTACATTGTAGGACTATGTATATTTTGCTTTGCTTTGGAACAATTGTAAATATTTGTATACATGGGTATATTTTTTACATGGACTTTAAAAAAATAGAAGTGCCTTGGATATAATTTGTAATCAAATCATTTTATCCAATTGACTCCATTAGGTCTTTTGTAGTAGTGACACCCCCCGCAGACACACCTGCTTGATCCAATAAAACGTACATGAGTGGCAGAATTTTCTTACATCATGAGATTAGTAAGGGGTACTTGAATGGTTTACAATGGCTCTTGGTCCAAGTTTGCTTTTTACCTAATAGAGCCATTACATTGGAATCTCTAAAATAAAATGCTAGACCTCTGTATAATGCTAAATTACCTTTCTTAATCTTCAAGTGTTTCTGAGTTCATGCTCTACTGTGAATATTGTAACCTTGTTTCAGCTTGATTTTCAAGAGAGTAGTTTCAAGAGAGATTTATTCCAGGAAACTGAGAAAATAACGTTCCTGCTCCAGAAATGTTTTTCCTAAATTTGGTGTATCTATCTTTCTTTAGCTTTCCTGAGATATTAGTTCCATTGCTAGTTGCCCATTCTCAAATTAAAATGGCAGTAGCAATTCCCAAATTATGTATGCATGGTGTAATTTGTCCTCTGCAAAAGCACCACTAATTAGTTGCCCTACTATCCTTGTGAAGTTCTTTGTTGCATGGCTTTTGCCACAATAGTAAATCGCTATGCATCAAGAAAGCAGAAGACACAAAACATGTTTTAGTGCTCATGGGAAAAACCCAACCCAACCCAACTATAATCTGGAGGACAAAACACTGGGAAGGCAAGCACTGCATCTCTGTCTAGGCAACGGGCTGATTTTAGAGGATTTGTGATGTTTTTTCACTTGCAAATAATAATAGTTTACTAATTATTACTAATTAATTACTACTAATACTAATGGTCTTTACTAATACTTAGGAATTATCTACACAGATTTGCAAGCTAGGTTAAAAAAATTAAAATTGTAATAAAACAAATCATTTGCAGGGTCTAGGCTCTTTTTTAGTCAGCTGTGATGAAACATTCTGTCTTTGGTATAAGAAAGATTTGATTTATCACTGATTTATACATCATTTCACATGTCCTCTGTTTTGTTTTTATATTTAGAGAGGCAACTGTGATAACTCTCCTTTCTCTTGTAGTGTCTTGCTTGTAATAGGAAAAAAAAATAAGATTATTTTATGTCTCTTGTAGGATATTGAAATAAAAATGGAGGAGCTCTTACTTTGAAATGTTCACATTCTTTGGTTTCCAATTTTTGAACTGAACAAGTTCCTTCATTCCTCTCCTCAAAAAAAGGCAATGTATTGCTCCTGGAAAAGGCAAGTGCATTTTCTTTTTGTGCTGCTAGGGTGGATGGAAAATAGTCTCTTGCTGTGCTTTGATTGGGTTTGTCTTCATATTTTCTATTTTTTTTACAATTAAAAGCTATCCAATTGACTAATTTCACTGTTTGGGGGTAGCAGTCAGCATGGATTATTATCACTCTACCTTCTTGTGTTTGTTAATTTATGGACCCAGCAGCTCAAGGCAGGGTACAAGTGTTCCCCTTTCCCCACAATAGTACTGTTGGGTAGATTGGGCCAAAAAGCAATAATGCTATGGATGAGCATAGATTTAAAGTGTCTCTCTCTCAAGTGCTTGTCCAATACCTTAATCATTACACCACAGAGAAGCAACTATTTCAGCAACTTGTTTTGGGGGAGTCTGCCTGTCTGATCTGTGCAAACATAGGAAAAAGCCGTGCATTCTTATTTTTTCTGCAGGACCTGAGTTGCTTGTATTGTGCCTGTAATACTTATATTAGGGGTGTTGCCTGCTGCTTAACTTGTATATAAATAATCTTAACGTTACAACTATAAAATAAAAAATACTACACTGCAACTATGATGGTCTACAAAATAGAAAATTCTTCACTTAAAAGTATTCTGAAAACTCAACATCTAGAAGACCTGAATATACACATCAAAGCTGAATAAATGAATCAGAACAGCAGGAAAGTTTTTGAATTTTAAAATGCAAGCCAAAATTTATGATAATCACCACCAGTACATGGTAACTAAAGCTAAACAAACTAATCAAAACCAACATTGGTTGATGTGTATATGTGCTCTGTGTATGATCTTGTATTTTGTTGATATTTAGCTTCTGTATAGATTCAAAAATGCAAGCAATTTAACTGTCATGAAATTTCTGAATTACTTGTGGGATAGGAGCTCTATACATTTCCTCCCAGTACATAACATCGATAGATTCTGAGGGGAAAGGGCTCCTCAGGAAAGCAGAAGCTAACTTTTGTATGACTTTTATATTTAGCCCTTTCTTTTAAGATAATTCTCTTTCAACTGAGTGTCCTCCAATGTAGTGATTTTAGCACCCAGATCTGCATTCCAATCCCCCAGTCACAGTAGAGGAATTAGGAATTCTGTACATGCTTATTTATTTTTCTGTCTCATTTCCATAGAAGAGCACTAGTGGTGAGATATCCTTATGGATAACAATGTTTTTAACAGGAATAATAAAATTATGGTAATTTGAATATCTTAAGAACTGAAAAGGTATTGCCTTTATTTATAAACTAGAGCTGTTTGTCAATATCTCTAACACTGTACAGTAGTGTTATCTTGTATTCAGCAATTTATTTATAGTGCATTCCCAATTATATATGTTCAGCAGTAAGAATTTCTACATTTAATAGGGCTTGTTGCCCAACAAATGTGGTTAAGACATAGCTGTTTTTTTTTAAAAAAAAAACCACAATTCTGCTTTTACTCCCGGGTCTAAAGTGTTCATTCTCTTTCTCCAGATGAACCTGTCCCATCAGCGAAAGGAATAAATTGGATTTCTATCACCACAAAAAAACAATATTGTCCTTTGATATTTTAAAAGCTAATAAATACTTTGAAAGGTTATGTCACAGTAAACCAGCAAATCTTTTAAGGTGACACAGGAACTTTGTTATTTATGTTCTAGCAGCTCATCTTGTACGGATAATATTTTTATGAAGTGAACAGTAGCACTTTTGAAAGAGCATTATAGTAAAAGACTTCCCAGATTGATCTTCTGTGTTTGAATTTCTGGAATGAGTTTTGTTTTATATTTTGCAGAAATAATATATACCCCCAAATTGATGATAATGAAAATACAGAAGAAAGAAAAACAGGTTGGTAAAGCTCACTTTTTGCAAAAATAGATATGTGTAACATTCCTTGGTATGTTGTAGTTCAGCAGTTAGTACCATAATTTCTACTTGAATAGGAGAGAAAAAGAAATACACTTAGTCCTTGAATTATGACCATTCACTTAATGGTATTTCTAGTTATGATGGTCTTGGAAAAAGTGACGACCTGTACTCATACATATGACCATCACTCAATCCCCATGGTCACTTGATTGCAGTTTGGATGCTTAGCATCCAGTTTGCATTTTTAGTTGGTTGCATCATCCTGCAGTCCCATGATAATGATTTGAAACTTTTTTTGCCAATTTCTGGCAAAAAATGTCCACTAGGGAAGTTGCATTCACTTAATGAACATGTGATTTACTTAATGACTACCATAAAAATTGTTGTAAAATGAGGTGTCACTTACGATATCAGTGACTTAATGATGGAACTTCCAGTCCCATAAGTAAGTTGAACCTGTACCTCTCTTTATTTGTTTGATTATGTGACTCTTTCTCTTGGAAACTGTAAGATGTCTAATTGAACCTAAGTTTCTAGTGAATAGAAATTATATTATTATTTTTCCTAAATTAGAATTCGAAGAGTTTGAAATGTGCCTTTGAACTTCAGAGGAACATCAAGTCAATCCATGATTTGCTGCTACTAATCTTCAAAGCTCAATGTAGGACATAGTAGAACTACATTTCTTGTTAAGTAGGACAAACAGACGTGTATCTTTCTTCACAAATGCACGACGTGGGGATGTTTATTTGTTGATTGGCAGGATACTAGTGAATGCTATGGGAAATTTTTTTCCTTGAATCTCCTTTCTCAGTGATGTAGCTTTTATTCTTTGGTAGCCTACCATTGAGTTGGTTTCCAAGATAAAGGCAGTAGTGGCTGTAAGAAATAGAAGGGAAAGAGGAAGCTAAGTGTTCCACGAAGGCCACAGAGTAACCCCTTATGTTCTTTCTCTATAGTTTGCATAATAAATTGCCAAGCAAGCCTTATAATAGCAGAGAAACTGCTTTATGTCATGTAGCAGATTGTAGCAAATGTATTCTGAAGGAGAATCTGTATTGCTGCCCCTTTGTGAGTGTTTCCTTTTATGCATTACAGCAGTTTTACTAAGATTTATGCTTTACCTTGGAAGTCTATTTTTTCTGTAAAATACTGAAGCCTTTGATAGAACTGTATTTATATCACCTCCTTTTCTTTGGTAATAATTTCTAGTGAAGTGACTTGGAGCATACAATGATGAGCTGTGAAATATATCTTCTCCAAACTGCATTATTCTGGAAGGAGAGAGGAAGCATGTTAAAAATGCAACCACAGATGGGAAATATTTGTGCTTTACCATGTGCAATAGTCAAAATTACTTTCCAGCCCTTTGTCTTTTCTTGACCCTTTTTCACTTTGTAAATATCCTTTGGATATCTATTTCATCAGATGTTTAGGTGAATATGTCTAGAGATAGAGTGCACCTTGTCAAACAAATTTGTAGATTTATGACTTTTAATAATTTTTAACTGAGTGCTTTTATTTAATCTGTGTAGTATTGAGAGCTAGCTTGATACAACTCGTAATGATGGCATATTAGACTATAAAACAACATTGGGTTCTCTGGTTTTATTCTGAGAAATTAAAATAGCTTTGATGCCCTGTTAACCCTGTTCCAAATATAGATTGATACTTGCAGTGTTTAATACACTTGAGAAGAATATCAAAAAGTGGCAAGTAAATATATTTACTTGTCTGTTATCCATGTCTGTCCTAGCAAGGGCTAGTTTTAAACATTTGTTGTTTTCTTTAATTTTTTTCCCTCTTTTTTCTAGAAGAAGGGGTGGTTTAAAGAAACTTAGGGTAAGAAGTTCCTAGATGGAATTAGCATATTAATTTAAAAACATTGAATTAGCTCTCTTGAACTACATTATAAATCTCTAAATAAATAAGTAAATTCCTTATATGGCTAAGTTCTCAAGACTTGTTTCCCCAGAAGCTGGTGACTGCAGACATCTTGACAAGTTTACATCTATTTTGGATTTTTATTCTAATTTGCAAACATGACAACTGCATTCAGATTCATGTTGTGTTGCTACACTGCCCAATTTTTAGATAAGGCAGGAGACATTTTCTGAAACAGCAGTGGAAGCAAATATAAGACAATAAGGTTGATTTGAGTGGCAAACTGCTTTTTAAATCAAGAACAGTTTCTTACTTTAAAACTTAAGTAAATAAAATAAGAACTAATGTTCTACCTGCTTTTGGGTTGGTTGTCTTCTGCATATGCATTTTCTTCTTTTTCCAAGTTAGCTGTGCAAATTGCTGTTGATGAAAGACATGTAGAAAAAAAGCTGAATGATAGACTCAGCATCCTTTCTCCCTTGATATGTGCAGTGTTAAATCTACAAGTTAAATATCTGTTGGGATTGCATGGTGCTCCATGGCCTGTGGTTAAGCCAGTCATATTTCTGTTATGTTTGGTGGATTAATTACATTTTAGTCACCTCTTTTGAAGTGCTTTTCAAAACTGCCTAAGGAGGTCTATCTACTTTACAAATACACAGGCAAATGGTTAAAGAAATAGGTCACATTTTTGAAGTCTATTTATCTTGAGTTTGTCTTTAAAGTGCAGTACTCGCATAGTGTTTACACAATTTCTGATGGGAAGCACAGATCTTTGGTCCTACTATGGATGCTCTTGAATTCCTGATAACATCCTCTACCACACTTATGAACTGTTATATATATTTTGCATCAGTAGTAGCACATGGGCTCTTTGCTTAAACAGAACATTGTTTCAGAATATTCTAAACTAGCAGTCCCCTTATTAACATGTTAATTTGAAATAATAGCTTGTTCAACATATATAATGTTAAGTATATCAAGACCTGTTCTTCTAGCTAAGTTGGAATATTTATAATATATATCAAAGTCCCCATAAGAAAGAGAAAGGAGAAGTGAGGAGAAAAAAAGAAGAAAAATATGGTAACTAGTCATTAATAAAGTTAGCGTATCATATTCCAACTGAGTGCTCTGGGTTAGTTAGGCTCTTTCAGCTCCATCCATCTCACAGGGTTGCTGTTTTTTTTTTAAAAAAAAATTATTGGTTTTTAAGACACACATAGACAAAGAAAACAAAAACATCAAGCCATCTTCCATATATATACATACAGTGTGTCGGTTGGTTTACAAATTGTTTTATGCTTCCATTTTGTAGTCTTTAATTACAATTACATTGTATATATTCTCATATTTTCAATCAAATATTAAATACATTAATATCATTGTTAATCAATCATTTGGCTATACTTTTATTCATTCATGTTTTATGAAATAATCCATATTTTACTTAATTTGTCTTATGGCAGTTCATATTATCATCTCAAATCTATCCTACAATCATTTTGTAGATATAATAAGAAAAAAATACATCTTTATATATTTATTATTTTCTAAGAACTTACATATTTCATTACCAAGTTTTATTTTCTAACCATTGATAGAATAGATCCCAAATTTTATGAAATGGCTTATCATCTTGTTCTCTGATTTCAAATGTCAATCTACTCATTTCAGCACATTCCAATATTTTCTTAATGATTTCCTCCTGTAGTGGTATTTTCTCATTTTTTGGCAAATACAATCCTAGCCGCTGTTAATACATTTACAATCAGGTATTTCAATTTTTTACTATATATTTCAGGTAAAATTCCCAATAAAAATATCTCTGGTTTCAAGTCTATATGCTTTTTTGTCATTTTTTCCAACCACGTGTGGATTTTAGCCCAATATTTTTTGGCATCCGCACAAGTCTACCACATATGGTAATATGAACCAGGTATCTGATGACATTTCCAACATTTTTCAGATTTGTTCTTGAACATTCTTGCTATTCTTGTCGGGGAAAAATGCCACCTGTAAAACATCTTATACAAATTTTCTTTATATGCTGTTGACATTGTCATTTTATAATTTTGAGACCACAATTTTTGCCATTTCTCTAGATCAGGGGTCTCAAACTTGTGGCCCGTGGGCCAATTGCGGCCTGCAGGACGATATCCTGTGGCCCCCACCATGTTATGAAAATATAATATTAGTGCGGCCCGCAGGGGGAATGGACCTCTGAAGGAAGTCCCGCCTACCATTCCTCGTTGTGGCTTCTTCTACACCCTGAACTTTAACAAGTTCAAGTACAGGTCCAGACTTACTGATGATCATCTTCAAGCCATAAAGTGCCTCTACTCTCAAGCCAAATGTGGCTCAGATATGTGAGAGGAAGCGTTGTCAAGTCTCTGGCAGCAAGGAGTAAGCTGGAGAAGCCATGTTCTGGGGAACTGTTCATGATCTTCATTCAATGTTCCATTCATGTGATCAGGACAGTTCATGTATTGGAGAAATCATTAACTATTGATGACATTTGAGGATATTTTTTTAACAATGTTTTTTGTGGAATCCCTTATGCGGCCCAGCCTCACCCAGACTCTGCCTCCAGCAGCCCCCAGGTAAATTGAGTTTGAGACCCCTGCTCTAGATCAATCCCATATCCAAAATTCTTCCCCCAAGCAATCATGGTTGCTTTAACTTGTTCTTCTTCTAATTTAATTTCTAATAAATATCCATACAATTTTTTAATCACCTTTTCATCAGTACCTGTCAAAATCTTATCTAAGTCAGTCAGTTTATCATAGAAACCTTCTGTTTTAGAATCTTTGCCATACCTTGAATGTATTTGCGCATATAAAAACCAATTCATCTTTATACCTTGTTCCTCTAATTTTTGCATACATTTAAGTTCACCCTTTTCATTCAATATTTCACTATATCTAACTCTTTGTTCCTTTTTATATATTATAGGATAAGAAAATGCTTCAATAGTCTGGAATTCCAGACTGGAATTTTCAAATAACATTGCCTTTTAGTCTTCTCCCAGTTTAACCACAGAGACTCCCGTATATAATGTCTTCTAAAATACCCCTGTGTCTTAATTCCTTTATACCATAAAAAAGCATGCCACCCCAACAACAGATCATGTCCTTGTAATGTCAATAATCTAGTATTTCTTAATGTTATCCATTCCTTAACCCACATCAAATTTGTAGCTTGGTAATATAACTCCCAATTAGGCAAACCAAATCCTCCTCTTATTCTGGCATCTGTAAACACTGTAAACTGCTTAGAGAGGACTGTAAAGCACTGCGACGTGGTATATAAGTCTAAGTGCTATTGCTATTACGATATCCAGAACAGAAAATGAGCAAGCATAGAAAAAGTAAAAGAGAGAAAGAACTGCAACAGTAGATAAAGCAGAACTTTTAATGACACATTTAATTAACTTAATTATTTTTATATTCATCAGATTTTAAGGAAAATATTTAAAAGGCTATAATTTTTAGATATGGGCATAACTTTATTATTAAACTTTTATGATGCTCAACTCTATCATGACTCTAAATAGCAAGCAGTATGAGGCTGAGTCATATAAAAACAATTTATGCATGCAATCATGGATTGATTATATGCCATTAAGTCATTTTAGACTCCTAGATTTTTCTCCATGGTGAACAATTACGTATACTACTACAGAAATAGACTTAACTAAGTAAAATTTATTTCCCAATAGGGTTGTGCTGTGTAAAATTAATTCAGCCATTAATTTGTCTTTTAAATTACTGATGTCCATATACAATCATGTAAAATTAACAAAAAATAGCGTTTCCTAAATCAAGAAGAATTAATAATGCAACAGGAACATAGCAATTGAGACTTGGTAGGAATAATACAAATACATATTCATAGGGTAACCTATAAGCACAGAAGGAACTTTCATTATGAACATGGGCAGGAATACTCTTACTCTGACTTTTAACAGAAATAAGGTGAGCAGTCTTGCAATATATTAGATTATTGGCTGATTTGATCCAATAATGCAGCAACTGAATGGAAATAGCTTTCAGAGTTACAAATAAGAATTTTGATAATGTTTCATTATAACCCCAATGGTGTTCAAGTGGTGCTCCAGTTGTTTTGGGATTGCACCCAAGGTGCCTACTGTATTACTATTGGTACTACATTTGCTTTATTTTGCCACAGTCATTCTATTTCTATTTGCAGATCTTTGTATTTTATTTAACTTCTCCATTCTTTCTCTTCTATTTTACTGTATCCAGGTACTGCCACATTCTCTATCCAGACTTTTTTAGCCTTTCTTATCAACAATAATTAAGTCTAGGTTGTTATGTGGCAGGTGTCTTGTCAATTTGAATTTTAAACTCACAGAGTACTTTAGCTTCTTCATTTTCTATGACTTTCTCTATCTTATGGTCCTTCAAGTTCTTGCTTGCAGGCAAATGATATTTCTTGCAGATCTTCCAGCGTTACTACTTTGTTGTGCTGTTGTTTGCAATCATTCTGTGCAATCTTCCTGTAGCAGTGGCCCACTAGGTGGTCCACTGTTTCTTCAGCTTCCATGCAGAGGCAGCACTTGCTGTGGTTGTTGTCTTCTTAATTCTGGCTTTCCATGCATTTGTTCTTAAGTGCAGCCAGAATTAGCCCCTCTGTCTTTTTTCCAACTTTTCTGCTGTTGGCCATTGCCAGGTCTTGCTATTATTTGCTTTGCCTGCTATGTTTTTTAACGTACTGGTCATGTAATGCTTTGTCTTCCTATATCTCTTTTCTCCATTTGATCTTTCTTGTAGACCACTTTGGCCTGTCCGGTACTCAGTAAGCCTTCCTGGTAGGTATACTGGTATACTAGCTTTAGGACATCTTCACTATCCTTCAGATATTCTTCCAATGTCCTTTTTTCATAAAAAAGCAAAGTGTGTGTGTGTGTGTGTGTGTGTGTAAGTTTGTGTGTGTCTGTGTGTGATATGTATATATATGTGTTTGTATATTATCACAATTATATGTACACAGGGGTGGGATTCAACCGGTGTTACTACTGGTTCAGTGACTATGTTTTGCCTGACACGCGCTGCATGTGTGTATAAAAAAACCATCCGCTGTGGCGCCCGGACAGCTGAAAAGCATTGCGTGTGAGTGCGCAGCATTTGAAAAGCCACATTTTTCCTGCTTTTCTAACCTCAGCTGTGCCGCAGAAATCAGCTGAGGTTGAAAAAGAAGGAAATAAAGGACAGGTAAGAGCCCGGGTGGGCGGTGGGCCAAAAAGCAGCAGACACAGAACCGGTTTGGTGTCTGCTGCTCTTCAGAGCTACTGGTTCTATAGAACCAGGCAGAACCGGTAGCATCCCACCCCTGTATATACACACATATACATACATATATTACACACGAACACACACACACACACATGTACAATATATGCTTGTCACACACTGCATTCCTTTTAATATTGTCACGACAGAGAATAAAATGTGATCATCCTGATTGCTGTGTCATTTAGTATTGTTCTTGTGAACTTCTTATTAATCACAATGTCTGCCATCATTCTGGATACCAAGGTCTCACCTGGGCTGTAACTTTGACCCAGCAGAAGTTATTGGCAGTATGTAGAGAAATGATTTTTTTTCTGTAGGGGGAGCGTTGGCTTACCGGTTAAAAGGCACTGAGCTGATCAGCTGGAAAGCTGACAGCCCAGATTTGAGATTTGAGTGCGATGCAATGGGGGGAGCTCCGTTTACTTGCCCAGTTCCTGCTTATCCAGTAGTTCGAAAACATCATGCAAATGCAAGTAGATAAATAGGTGGGGTGAGGTAATAGAATTTTGTGCGCCTTGGCATATAGTCATGCTGACCATATGACCATGGAAGTGTCTTTGGACAATTCAGGGTCCCTTGGCTATGAAACAGAGATGAGCAGTGCCCCCTATAGAGGGAGTCCTCAACTTACAACAGTTCATTCAAAATTACAACAGCACTGAAAAAAGTGACACGACCGTTTTTCACACTTAACACTGTTGCAACATGGTCCGATGATTTACATTCGGATACTTGAAAACTGACTCACATTTATGATGATTACAGTGTCCCAGAGTCATGTAATCCTCTTTTGCAACTTTCTGACTACCAAAGTCCACAGGGAAACCAGATTCACTTAACAACCAGGTTCTAATTTAAGAATTGTACTTAATGTGGGGAGGAGAGTAATAAAATGGGGCAAAACTCACTTAACAAATTTCTCACTTAGCAACATAAATTTTGGGCTCAGTTGTGGTCGTAAGTTGTTGGAAATGACTGGAGAGAGGAAATCTTTACTCTAATATTGCTAAATACATTCAAGAACAGCATTACTTATTTTTTACTTAGTCCTGTTTTTAAAATTCATTTTGTGATTTTCTACTACTTGTGATATAATTTGCATGATCAATTTTTAAAAAAATTAAATTTCAGTTAAAGGGTTTACATACCACACTAAGCCATAAACCATGACTTACAAATCATTGTGGGTGGGTTCACCTGAACCTTAAAGTCAGAAGCAAATCAGTCTTTTCACAGTTTAGCATAGCAAATTGGGCTGAAACTGTTTTTGAAAAGTGCATGTTTTTCTATAGTCCTCACTTAGTGACCAGAATTGGGACCAGCAACTGCATTGTTAAGCATCATGGTTGCTACATATCAAATCATCTGACTACAACGGTGATGTCCATGGGCATGGCACAAAGGCAACACAGCCAGAATAATAAGTAGGGGTCTCTTTATTAGCTCCAACTTTGCCCCCAATGTCCCGGTTATCTTACAGTTTGTAGAAAAACTCTCCCGGGAACCTGCAATCTTTGACTACAGATATTCCAGTCCAAAACTTTATAAACAGAAAACTTTAAACTATGAATTCAGCAAGACAAAATAAGGTAATAAATCTGGCAGGGCAAGGTAAGGAGTTCCAAAAGTGAAGTAACACGGCAATAAGTCAAACCAGTTGGGAGGATGCCAGGAACTCACATAACAGCAGCCAATATGAGATAATAGTTTCCCACAAACGCCCCTCCCAAACTGCCTCTCCTTTAAACTCCCTTCTCAGGTGTGCCTTGTGAAGGGAATCAGGGGCCTTTCCTCCCTTGTAAGCCACACAACCCATGTTGCTCTCTTGTCTGTTCTTCCTGCGTGCCCTCGGATGAAGAGGGGGTGGACCTTGGTCTTCCTTTGAACCCCCTCTCCCTTGTTCTACCTCTTCCCTGATCTGCCCAGCTGACTTTGCCCTTCCCCAGTTTCCTCCACAGCCAACAGAACCTATTTCTTGTTCCGAGTCAGCTGTTTGTCTTCCTCCTCGGATTCAGACTCCCACAGGGCATGACAGCAACAGGCTTACAACATCACTTTCTATTTGGTTGTTAAATGAATCACTTAACAGTTTTTTATTGCTGCACTAAGTAGTACACTTTTACTTCTGCATTCTCCATTAACTGCTTTTCAGGAACTGATTGTAAAGCACATGAACAGTGATCTTATGCTTCAGGATGCTATGCTGGTCATAAATCCAATGATTGGTCACAAAACTGTGTTGGTTTTTTTTATAACTTTGTAACTTTGAGTGGTTGCTGGATGGGGGAGTGAGTAAGGTAAGTGAGGATACAGATTATCAGAGTTGGAAGGGACCTTGGAAGTCTTCTAGTCCAATTCCCTGCTCAAGCAGGAGATCCTATTCAATTCTGGACAAATGGCTGACCTAAAAACCGCCAGCGATGGAATACACACAACTTCTGGAGGCACGCCATTCTACTGGTTAATTGTCCTCACTATCAGGAAACGCCTCCTTAGAGAGGTTAGATCTCTCCTTGCTAAGTTTCTATCCGTTACGCCTTGTCCTGCCCACAGGTGTTTGTCCTAAGCCCATCTTCAGGGAACTTTTCTCTAGCCCAGATTATCAGAATAATCTTGATTTCAGTGAGATTTTTGTTCACGTTTTGTTTAAAAATAAATTCTTAAGTTGAAAGCCAGCATTTTTCAGCACTTATATAAACAAAGGAGTAGACAACATTCTCCACAGAATGTGTGTCAAAACTGATACATTCAGTTTCCAAATAAAAGCAAAGGTGCTAACTACAAAACCGATAATCACATATGCTAAAAGAGACACAGAAATCTTCATCTTCGCAAAACAAACCTATTGCTTTAAAGTGGCTCTTAATTTAACTACATTGAGATAATACTTTATTTTCCTTTCCTTATGCAACATTACAATCACCAAGACAGACCACTTTGACTAGATTGTTAAAGGTTTTTTGGATTTAGGTCATAGAGCTCCTTGATACAGTTTACGAAAGCAACACAGCGATTGGGAAAAGATTTAAATGATCACAAGTATGAACAAATGATGAAATTCTTCTGAAATGTAGTGTTGGTTAAAATATAGAGTACTGCATTTTAAGGTATTGATGGAAGTTGAGCCATGTTTTTTACCATAATACCAAATTTATGTTTTAGATTTTGCTTAATACTTCTTATATGTAGTGGATTTTTGAGTGGATTTTTAAAGTTCTTGCTAATATTGAAACAGGGTGGAGGATGGAAATAGGCTAACAACAAATATGCACAGATAGTCCTTGTTTATGTTGTCTATTTAGTGACAGTTTGCAGTTATGACAATGATGAAAAAGTAATTATATGAGAAATCCTCGCATTTACAACCTTTGCAGGTCTATAAAGCAAAGGAAAGCTGAAGTAAAATTATAGGACTACTTGCAATTTCACTTAGTGACTACTTCGCTAAACTGCCAGTTCCAGTTATGATTGCTAAACAAGGTCTTTGTTTATGGGCATAACTTGTAGTCTTTCATTAAATTCCAAATGTTATTCCTCTACTGTTGTAAATGGGCAAGAAGTTACATCATATATAACGTCTTCCAGTGTTTAATTAGAATCCTGAATTGGGCAATTCATAAACTTTTTAACATGCAAGTAACACCAATTCTTTTTCAGGAAAATCTGGCATACATGTTTATTAGTTCCTGCTGTGAAGCAGTGAAAGCTGTTGAGAAATGGATGTTATTCTCATACATCCTCATCTCACACAAATTTTAGGACTAGACAAAGTAGTGAGCTAAGTAGTCTGACATTGGCAGGTATATTCTGGAGTTAAGATAGAGTACTGATTGAAGCATTCCATTGTCGTATTTCAAAATAATATTTGTGAAACAGCTTTTTGAAAAATAATGCTCCCATAAAGAATGTCTCTTTGTAAGCTGCTAAATAATTCTATTTAAATGATATTTATTTCTCCTCTTCTTTTAAAAAAAATATAGCTGCCAAATTTTAAAGTATTGACTCATTCCCCAATGTCTGATGCCTCCATCACCTTTGAATGCAAGCCACAGTCCCCTTTTGATGGAAGTCCAGATCAGGAAGATTTGAGTGACTTGGTGACAATCTCTGACTTGGCCAGCGTGAGCCTGGCCCATAAGGACCATCAAAATGTGCTGTCTGTGGAGGTACCCAGTGAGATTGTGCAGAATATGATAACCTGCCATAATGGGATGCAGGACAATGGGGTTGGGGGTACTGGAGTAAAAAAGAAACGAAAGAAAAAAGAGCTGGGGCAGCAAGAGCTGGGCAATGAGAGAGAAGTAAAACCAAAGAGGAAAAGAGAACCTAAGGAACCAAAAGATCCCCAGAAGCCCAAGGAGCCCAAAAAGCCCAAGGAGCCCAAGCAGGAAGGGGCCAAGAAACCCAGGAAGCCTCGGGAGCCTAAAGTCCCAAAGGAGTCCAAAGAGAAGAAGAACATCTTAGAGACTTCCTCCAAAGCCAAGCCCAAGAAGTCCAGGTTGGTATGGCTCTGCATGCCTTTATGTGTCAAATTGCTCATTTAGCTGCTTATCTGGCAGTAGTTTTCTTTTGGTGGACTTTGAACATGATGAGTCTTTACTGTTACAGCTGAATTTACCCCAGAAGAGCATTAGTGCAACATCTTTGAATTAAACTTGTCTATGAAGTTTTGTTGGTGCATTTTTCTATTCCTTTGGGAGAGTTTCCAGAATTCCAGGGCCTGGGGAAATTCTTCCAGAGGATAATTGAATAGAGAAACTCTTCCATTGTACATACAGATACATATATAAATAAGGAACCTTTTGAAATATAGTAGCTATGAGTTATAATGCAAAGTTACAAGGTTATTTCATGCATTTTCATACTAGATTGCTATACTACTAGAATATATATTTGCAGCGTATGTTGCAGGATCTGAAAATTAGAAGCATATGAGTACCTTTCAAAAAATTCATAGATACTACCACAATTACATTAATTGTTATTAATTTGGAATCATATAACTTCCATTTTGATGTAGCTGCTAAAGCTCCTTTTATGTTTTTCTCCCTGTGAGGGGGATTAAATGGAATTTTAATGGAATTATAGTATTTGTTTTCAGCTTCATTTCCTCTAAGTTGCTGATTTAGTTAGTCACAGTGCTATGGAAATTGTTTGTGATGATGGCTTGTTGATTATCAGCTGGGAAAAAAAAATCTGATTGGCTCTGCCCATGGATGTCCATGGAGGGCAAGGAGTATGATCATGTGGGTGGTGATGTTAGCATGCAAGTGCCATGATTTGATAACAAGATTGCAACACTCAAGTACATAAAATACACATGCATGATGATATCATTGCATGTGTGTAATCATTTTAGTATCAACATGGTTATCTGTGGCTGTGCCTTAAATTGTAAGATGGTCCATGCATAGCATGTTCTACCAGAGAATAAGTCCTAAGTTCTGTAGATATGAAAGTGATCTAATTCTATTTTGATTGACTTGGCAATAATACCTTGTGTTGAATGCTACATATAAGGATTTGAACAGAATAGATAAATATAATTGTATTTCTGATCAGTAACTGGATTCTCTAAAGCTTGCTTTTCTGTGAGATCCTTTTGCATAATGATTTTAAAGTCTAATTGGGACACAAAAGTTAGCCTATTTGCTCAACATCATTCTCTTATCAAATTTGGTAAAAATTGAATAAGACAGACTGTCGTCCTACAGTTACTTGGTGACAGAATCAGAGATAAAACCCAGTTTCCCAATGTAATTGTGATGCAGTTCTTTTAGAATGAGTGTTTCATAAACTTCCAAAATGATATGGACCTCCTTTATATTTTTAGGGGTATTAAGCCATGATACAGAAAAGTATACGCCTTCATATTACATTTCTGGGTATGTAAACTGGTTGTTTATTTATGAAATAGTTGCTGATTTTGAGAGAAACTCATATAACTCATAGTTGTCTCAAATCTTTGCTGCTTGGCCTCCCTTTTACTGATTGTAGATATTCGTAGAGCTGATAACTTGTTGCATTTATGTTATTTGTATGATTAAAATAAAAATATAATGCTGGATTTGAGAAGGATTACTAATTTGCGCTGGTAAAATTTTAAGCCTCATAAGCACGTATACAGATACTTCTTGTAACAGTATTAGTGTGTTTCACTTAAATGAAAAAAATGTTGTCTGCTGTTCTGCAGTCGCCAGAAGCTGATAATAATTACTTCTATAGTAGTGGCCCCAATTATTTTGGGCACCAGGGACCGGTTCCGTGGAGAAAGGTTTTTCTGTGGACCAGAGGGGGCGTGGTTTCATGTGCTGCCTGCCTCCTGTGGATGGGGGCTTCGCTTATTTGCATGGCCCAGTTTCTGGCATGCTGCAGCCCATTGGCGGTCCATGGACTGGGGGTTGGGGACCCCTATTCTATACAACAGTTTTTATGGAAATTCAGCATGTATTCCACAAAAGAAAAATCATGCTATTGTGAGAGCGGAATTGAAAGAGGTTTGAAAGCACACAGTGTAGGTTTAAGTATGAAACTAAACCATATCAACTGCGTAACATTCCTGAAATCAAAAAGTTGTCATGACTCTCATCATGAACAATGTTCAGCCCAACTCAATTGCAGAAGTCAGCTAGATTAGTTGGGGCAGGAAATATTAGGCTGTCCTTAGCATGCTCTACATACACCCCTGTGCTGAACCAATTGATATTGGCATCTATCTGGAGAAATTTAACTGAGCAGCAATTCAGGCCAAAAGGTAGTATTTTCAAATCTTCGGTAAGGGGCAGAACTGAGAAAAAATAAATGATTCTGGAAAAGGAAAAGTATTGGAACTCGTTTGTATCTTTATTACAGCATTTTCTTCACAGAGCTCTCCAGGTTGCTACATCAGTGGCCTTTTCTTGCTGTGAGGCCCTCTGGCCTTCTTACTAAGATGAGACTGGCACCACATTATTAAAACCATCTGAAGTTTATGGAAAACAAAGTGAATTTGGTTAATCTTGAAGAGGCTGTGGAAGAAATATGCTCAGCCACATGTATTTATAATGGTTTCTCTTCTAACCATATAAAAATATACTAAGAATGTTAAAAAAAATCTTACTGTACTAGCTAATTAAATGCTTGTCAATGAGCCTTAAGATTGCTGCAAATCTTGCCCCTGATGTCTGTGGGCAATTTGCTAATGACAAACTGATCACCATTGCTATTTCAGGATTGAGGAACCTGGATTCATGTCCATTGATTCCTTCACAAACATGTTCAAAAGTACATACTGTGTTTCTCATATAATAAGGCCGGGTCTTATTTTTTTTGAGCCCCCCAAAAATGGCTAGGCCGTCTTTTTTGGGGGTGACTTAATTCCCCCCCCTTGCATCTTCGGGCGGGCGGGCGCCGATGGCTTGGATGTTGACCTCAGCGTTGGTGCGGCACTTCGTATTGGGGTCAACACAGGCAGCACCATATCCGGGTGTGCAACAAACGTACTTCCTAACGGCAAGCCCCCCCCACCATTCCCCCCATTTCACATGTTTTAATATAGGCCTTAATTTGGGGGAGGGGCTTAATTTCATTTCATGCCCATAAAACAGGCCTGGACTTCCTATTGGGGGAGGCCATATTGTTGGAGAAAGAGGGTAGTTGAGGAATGTTGCTTCCAAAATGTCAAAATAAAGTGTATGCAAATAGAGCCATTGCTGCAAATTCTATAAGCATTTGGTAATTGTGGCATAATCTCCTCTAAATCATTTCTAATCATAGTGAGCTTCAACATCTATCAATGGAATGGTTGCTAATTGTAACTACAGAACCAATGTCTAGGGACTTATTACAAAATTGAAAGCACCAGCAGCACTGCACTTCCACAGCTTCTAATGCAATTAGAAGTATGTCATCTGCTCACACCTGCCCTAGAAAGTTACATTACAGGATTTATTCTTTACATATTTGAAGCAATACCATAGCAATGTTCTATAAAACTGCAACATAAAGATCTGATGTGAAAATAATATCAAAATATATATATTGCCTTTTATGAAACAAGATGCAAAACTATACTTCTGATTAAAATACAGGATATAAAAGTTGAATTTTCTGCAATACTTGTGAGTATTTTACTGTTAATTTCTTCATCAGTCAGTGCTCTTCTGTTTCTTGTTTGATATAAATGCTGGTATCAGATATCTGAAACCAAACAAATGTAAATATGCCCTCTGTGCTTTGCAGATATTGATGCACTAGCACAATCATCATTGCTAAACAAAGGATATTAGACGCTTATTTTCTTTTATTTAATATGAAAGTGAGCTATGTTTTGGGTGATGTTGAAGAAGACACATTTAAAACTAGACATTCATCTGAGAAGCACTGTAGAAAACTGACCTGGCATGATTATGTACTCAGGTTGTATGTATAGAAGATCCCTTTTCTTTAATACATATTTTATGAATGAAATACTGTCAATGAACTGTCATACAGAAGTTTATGAACTTGCAGTTGATCTCTGATCAGGAGGAGATGAAAATTTCACCAGTTGAAGATAACATTAAGCTTGCAAGGGAAACTGATTTGACTAACATAAAGACTGAGTATCAAGAAGGGAACATTGTCACATACAAGACAGTTACTGGAAAACTGATTATTCAAGGCATAGAGGATGAAAGGATGAAATGCCTAATGGTTGAGGCACTTGGTATAAATCCACATTGAACACTGTGAATGTTCTTTGGAATGGTAAATAGACTTGGATGGTAAGATAAAATATTGAACCGAAAGTGCTTTTTCAAAAGGCAACTAGACTTGGATGAGAAGTGAAACGTCTTCAAGCAAAAAAAAAGTCTAGTTGCCTTTTGAAAAAGCACCTTTGGGAGAATCATGACTGACAATCTCCATAAACATAAAACATTGAACCTTTGTACAATTAGGAAGGATTCCTTGCATTTCTGTTTTCTGAAGATTTGAATTATACAATGAATTATTGGGATTCTACTGGTTCGGACCAGTTCTATAAAACCAGTTGTTATGATTCTGCGCAGTTCAGAGAACCAGCAAATTGTGCCCCTGGCTGGTCCCATCCTTCTCCATCCGCCCCTCCTCTCCCTGTCCAGTCAGTCCTTATCGTGCATGCGTGATATTGTGCGCATGCCCGACATTGCTGACTGCATTCTCCCCCGACCAGTCATTCTTTAAGATATTCCTTTTTCCCCGCTCCTGATGATCAGCTGTTCTGAAGATCAGCTGTGCCGTGATCCCTCTCACTGTCTTAATGCTTTCCCCAGGAGGCTTCCCTGAGGTCCAGGAGACAAAAAGGAGGTGGGAGGGGTGTGGGGGGGAGCAGTGCCCCTCCCCCTGCTCCATTTTTTTGCCTTCCTGGGCCCCAGGGAAGTCTTCTGGGAGTAAAAATGCACCCCCCAGGAGGCTTCCCTGAGGCCCAGGAGGCAAAAAAAGGGGGGTGCTACAAAAAAAAAAGCCACGCTCACCCAGTCACATGGCCACTCTCACCTAGCCATGCCTACCAAACCAGTTGTTAAAAAATTTGAATCCCACCCCGCTTCCAGACTGTAAATTTTTTGCATATATGCAGAGCTTATTTATAAACGTGTAAGTACATTCCCCAGAGAACCAGTATGGTCTCAGGCTTCTCACACAGCAGTTAATACGCAGCTGCTGTTGTATATGAAGCTGCTACAAGGCTTTCCTTTTTAACTTGCTAAATCTACATCCATGTAAATTATAACTAAAGCAGCCAATTTTCATATCACTGATGAGTTTTTAGGTTTCACAGCGCTGGACCTGACTGTCTGAGAAAAACAAGGTGTTCATTCAGTATGGCTACAAAATAGCAGACTGTTGGCAGCAATTTGCAAGTAACCTCTTCCCAGACCATCACCCATTGTATTCAGAATGTGTGAAAACTAATGCTTTTCCCAGTTTTTTTTCCCAAGGAACATCAAATAGGATGACAAATAGATATAGATCAACCATGAATCTTTTGCAGAAGTGCTGCACATCAGTGATTAAAAAATAAATTGCAATTTACAGGTGATGTGTACCCTATCAGAGTGATAAATATTGGAGTATTTAGATTATTTCAATTAGATTTATTCTAGCTACCTTTTTTACAATATGCACAACTGTTAGACATTTTTTTCAGAAACAAAATAGAAAAGTACTCCATAGTTAAAAGTCTTTGTTCTCTCCCCACTGGAATTTTTTTTTTTTTGCATCCTGAAGAAAATATTGTAACTAACTTTTACTTCCATTTATGAAGATGGATAATGGAATCTCACTCATCAGATAATCTGTAATCCAATTAGCATAGTTCTCCCTCGATCCTAATTCTTTTTGAAAAGCACCCAAGTGAGTTAAATCACTTGTCTATTATATTCATAATTTTCCAGTCACCTTTCCCCAAACATTTGTTTAAACTATCCCATTTTCTGTTGCACAGTTACAGCATGTCATCTTTTCTGAGTAATTTACTTCTATGTGGAATTTAAGAATATTCATGAATTTGGTCACTGCTAGCTTCTGAATCCTCATTTTTTAAAAATAGTTGGGTAAAAACAGAAGTATCTCCCCTAATATCAGTTTAGAAGAAAATGTTTATTTTCACCTGTAGTTATTTGCTGAATTTACTTATTTTCTATTCATACTTGTTACATTTATATTCTGCCTTTCATTCAGAAACTCAGGGATGAGCAAGTATGGAGTGTCTTAATCAAATAATATGTGGATGTAGGCAAAGCTTCTTCTAGAAATGGTCACACAAGAAATGGTATGAAACTATATGTATGAAATATCAATGAGTTTGGTTTATGCATTCGTTAGGATTTTTTAAATGGCTTGTTTAATAAGCCATATTGCTAGGTCATAATGGATAGGCTTGTACTTGATACTAAGCCAAAGAACAAATAACTATATTATGGCATAATATAGTCCTTGGTATTCTCTAAGCTTAGTTGTTTACATGAAGATGTTTCATTACCCAGCTAGGTAACATCATAAGTGCTAGAAAGGAGTGAGGTTTGCTTTTTTATTAGGATTGTAGGAAGCTAAATAAAATATTGGCTTGATTGCAGTTTGGCTAAAAGATGAATCCAGCTATGGCATTGCCATAGTAGCTGCCAACCTAGAACTTCCCACTGGTGTGTATACAGCTATACTTGTCTGGCATGTGATACTGAAATCTGCACTAGATTTCATAACTTAAATGGTTAGAATTATTTAAACGTATAAACATCCATTTATATAATCATTTCCAATATTTTCTTGGATTACTTTCTCAATTTGATATTGTAGATAAAAATTACTTTCTTTGTATCTTGACTTTTTTGTTCTTTTTTATTTTATAAAAAAGGGATTTACATGCTCTTGAAAGAGAACACTCCTGTTTTATTATTGTAACATTCCATTGTTATTTATGATCATATTATAACTAAATAATGTTTCAGTAAAGAGAAGGCGAGATAGACATACCTGAAAGAGTAGACAGTATTATGGTAAAGATTGGTAGCCAGACGGTGAATCTTGGACTTCATAGATTAGAACCAGAAAGAACTAAAATTACAATTAAAGGGAAAGAACATTTAATTTCAGCTTGCTAATACAGAATGTAGCAAAATATTTTAACATAGGGACATATTTAAAAATATTTGGGGACAGTGGATCAAAAATTAATTTTAAGAATGTTTGCTATAATAGATAGTGATATTATGGGAGAGGAACAAGTTTTACCCAACAAGACAGAAATTGTTATAAAGACTGATTATAATATAAAATGTAAAAATATATTTCATAAACATGACAGGTTACAAAAATGATCTTTAGAAAAAATGAAACCTGCTGGTGTCTTAATACAGGTAGTCTTTGACTTATGATCACTTTTTTAGCAACTGTTTAAAGCAGAGGTGGAATTCAGCAGGTTCTGACCAGTTCTGGAGAACCGGTAGCGGAAATTTTGAGTAATTCGGAGAACCAGCAAATACCACCTCTGACTGGAGATTTTACAGTATTCTTCCCCTGCCACGCCCACCAAGCTACACCCACAGAACTGGTGGTAAAAAAAATTTGAATCCCACTACTGGGAGTTTTGATGGCGCTGAAAAAAGTGATTTTCAATCAGTCCTTGTACTTAAATTGTCGCAGTGTCCCCAATCATCACATGATCAAAATTTGGATGATTGGCAAGTGATATGTAATTACAACTGTTGTGGTGTCCCAGACTCATGTAATCACCATTTGTGATATTTCCAGGCAGCTTCCGACAAAGTCAATGGAAAGAGCTGGCTGGTGTTCACTTAAAGACCATATGATTCATTTAATAACTGTGATAATTCCCTTAATGACAGAGGCAAAAAAGATTGTAATATCAGGTATGCCTCAATTAACAGCTGCATCATTTAGCAATGGAATTTCTGGCCCAGATGTCAGTAAAAGTCAAGAACTACCTGTAATTAAAAGGGATATATAAACAACAGATCAGTAGAGTGACTTTCCTATAGTATATTGGATTTACAACGATTTTGTGAGAAGAAACAAAAAAAGGAAAAGAAATCAAATTCTAGGACATTTAGGGCAATAAATTTGAAGGTTGTTAAAAGGGTACAAATATAAAGTTGATTTACTTGGTTAGGGTTAAAATACTGTATATATGTTGCTATCACTGATAACCCTTAATTAACTTTGCTGACAAAAACTGAATAAAGAGATTTTAAAGTTTTGTTTATAGGTAAGAAATGAGATATGAAGGAAACATTTCTTGTATTTTAGGAGAAGGTGATTAGTTACATAAATTGTTTATATTTGTTCTGATGGAGGAGGAAGTTCGTTCTTTCTGTTTTCCTTTATTATGCAGTATTCTTATTTTTTCTTTCTATTTTTCTTTCAATTCTTTTTCTTTTTTCCACTTTCTATTTTTTTCTTTCGCTGTTTCTTTTGGTTTGTGTTACCCTTTAGCTTTTTAATTGTAACATTGAATAAAAATATTGGAAAATTGACTAAATACTTATTTGAAAGATAAAGCTGCAATTCTCTAATATTTCACATCTTAAATATACTACTATAGTTGCTGTTATCCATTAATCTTATTATTATTATACACAAATGATATTATTATACACAAATAATCCATTTATGTAATTGATGCTGCATCAGAAATATATAAAAAGAGGTCCCAAGTCTGCATGCTTCTTCTGGAAATCTTGGGTGCTGCTCCAAAATCCTTCAAAGCTATTAGTTAACTATCAGTTAATTTTAATACAAGGTAAATGTAAATGAAACAAAATCAAATTTAATTTTGCCTTGGCCCTACATATTACTTTTTGGAATGTAGCCCATGGTACACTATTCAATGGCCAAGTGTGGCTTTCAGCCAAGAAAATTACACACCTCTACTTTATATCATTTAAGAAGACATCTGCCTTCCCTTATGAGCTGTAGAATTGGACTCATTACAGGTGAGAATAGTAAGAAGAAAAAGATTCCCAATTATATTCCACATGATTATGTTAATAATGTGGTACTCATAAATTATTTTTAGTTTGCCTGGTTACTTATAAGTGGAAAGTTTTTCAATTACGTAAGTGGAACAAGGGGACAGTGTAAATAGAGAAACTTGCCTATGAATGCAATATTTTAACAGGGCCTGTATTTTTGCTGAATGTCTTAGATTAATAAGCAATTTCTGTAGTCAGAATAGTTTTGGTTGTGAACTTGTACATGTCATATTTTTATATGTGTTTTGTTTGCAGAGGCTCAGAAATAATAGTTATGTGAAATAATTTCCTTAAAAGAAACTTGACTGGAAATCAAAGAGAGCAGCCTAAAGTACTTTAAGTCCTTTTTTTCAGACTAAAATTGTATTTATTTGAATATGTATTGCTCAGTGTTGGAGAGAGTAATCCCTTTGCCTTTAAAATGGTGTTTGCGTAAGCAGAGTGCAGTAGAAAGAGAACCCTCACAAAGACGTTGCTTCTTTTTGGTATTTTGAATTTGGCTAATGACTTTCTGAAAAAAAAACGGAAAAAAAGATTGTCATGGGTAGTTTTGGGGTAAAATATGAATGACAGATACTGAGTTCAATGATACTTACTGTGATACTATAATGCTGACATTTGTACCTGCAGTATGGAGCAAGGACCAACTCCTGTTGAAAAGAAGAAGAAAGGAAAAAGGAAAAACGACACATCACTTGATAGTTTAGAATTGGATCAAGGCCTCCTTTCGTTGTCTGGACAAAACCTTGAGGAATCTGTTGAATCAGTTGACAGTCAGGTATACTTGAATGTTGAATCTTTATGGACATGAAACAATCTAATGTTGCTACAGTTTTCTCTCATGAGTACAACAACCAGTTTATGTTTTGTTAGTTCCTATTATACTTTGGTTCTGATTGTTAGGGTCCCACCAAGATGTACCTGTATGTTGGCTTATGCATAGAACTGTAAGTGTGGAAAGTTGTCAAATAGTAGTCATTCAAATAAGGCCTTTAAAAACAAAAATGTAAGATTGTTTCTAGACACAGTTTAGTGCTTCTACCACACCCACCTGCCAATTTATACATTAGCAACAGCAACAGCACTTAGACTTAAATATTGCTTCACAGTGCTTTAAAGCCCTCTCTAAGCGTTTTACAGAGTTAGCATATTGCTCCCAACAATCTAGGTTCTTGGAAGGATAGAAGGCTGAGTCAACCTTGAGCTGGTCAGGATTGAATTGCAGCCTGCAATACTGCATTCTAACCACTGTGCCACCGTGGCTCTAATTGCCTTTAGTTGCCTAAACTTTTATCACAGATTGGTGAGGATCACATCAGAAAAATTAAATCATAACTTTCTTGACATATTCTCTTTCCTCTCACCAATCTTCCACTTGATACTTCTTTTGCAATTCTGTCTCCATTCCTTTTCTATTTTTTATATTTTCCCTCTTAAGCACAATTTTGACTTGAACTGCAAGATGAGCAGCATATAAATTTAATAAATAATAATGACTACCTTAATCCATGATACAATAATTTTCATATGCTTGTTGCATTATTGAGCTTTGCAGCACATCATTCAGTTTAATGTGTGCACATTTTCATGTTCCCAATCAACAGACCTCTGTTGGCCACAAGCATTCCATAAATTCACAAAACAATCAAAGGAACATCACACATCTTTTGGAAGGAGTATGTTCACTATATGCTCACTGTATGTATGAATTCTTTATTGGCCAAGTGTGATTAGACACACAAGAAATTTGTCTTGGTGCATATGCTTTCAGTGTAAACCATTAGAGAGCATTTCACCAAGGCAGCCATTGGCTGCACCATCTTGACTCAAAGTATTATCCTGACTTACAATCATGTGAATGGTCTGTCACAGATAAGGTATAACGAAGACATCCCTTCACGTTGCTTTAGTTCACCTATCACTCTAAGGTACATTGAAGTTGCTTTTGCTTAGCATCATATATGAACCTAGCCCCAAGTGATTAATAACTTTAACATTTTATTTGACTTAGGCCATTGATGCAGAGCATGTCAGTTTGCATATTTGGTTGTGATTTCTCCAGGGTTGAATCATGAAGTAATCAACAGACAAGGGAGAACTATCGGATTCACCGGTATTGATCAGAAAGAGCTGAAGTTAAGCAGGAGAGGCACTCCATAGGGAATTTTCTGAAAGTGTTACATTAAAAGATTAGTTGATGTAAAGAGAACCGTCTGAAAGTGATTTCTGAATTGAGCAGTGTGTTTACTTAAAAATATATATGCAGTATGCAGGAGCAGCAAGTGGTTCAAATATGATGCCAGGAAAGACTGAAAGTGGGCAAAAACAAATTTCTTCTCTTTCAGAATTTAGATAAATTGGCAGGCAATTTTTAGGATTGGCAGTTTTCTCCCTTTCTTTCCTTGCTATCCAAAACTGCCTAGGGGGTTGGCAAAATATTCGAGGACCAGGTGGTGATGGAATAGAAATGTAATGTATTATGAAAAATAATCAAACAAAGTAGGAACACACACACACACACACACACACACACACACAGAGTACTGAGATTTGTATTCATTTCCTGCTATATGTCTTAACTTGTCTATGCCTTGGCTTATGTTGATGTATTGTTTAGGGCTTTTCAGCATGCATTAAACTAATACATAGCAGGATGCTCTCTCCATTGTTTGAAAGAAAAATCGCCTTGATTGATTTGGCATCATATTTATTCTTGGGGTGGGATGTTCAAACTTTTGAAGTGAGAAGCTAAATCATATGTCTGTGGCTTACAACATTTGGTTTAGTTCAGGCTTACTGGTGCCCTAACTTTTCACTTAGTTGGCAATATATTGGCCAAATCTAAGCAATGTGTGTTTCTTTGTATAACCTGGACGAGTGGTGGATTTCAGTTAAGCAGTATTGTATATATCTCTTCTACCATGTTTGAGTCTGTGTTTGCTGTGCAGAAGCGCCGTTCTGGACGCCAGGTAAAGCGTAGGAAGTACAATGAAGACTTGGATTTCAAGGTGGTTGATGATGATGGTGAAACAATAGCTGTATTGGGTGCTGGCCGAGCTTCTGCACTTTCTGCATCTACCTTGGCTTGGCAAGCAGAGGTATGGCTGGGACAATTGGGAAAGAAAACTTAGTTCCATTTAGAAAATCCACTTGCCTGTGAACTCATGGCACAGTAGACATGTGACATCGTGTTTGCAGCAATTTGAAAATAATTACATATCTTGAGTAAAATCAATGGTTTTTTTTTAAAACTGAATTGTTGTAGAGTGCATTCATTTGTTACAAATTCCCAATCGAGGATATCACATTCTGGTGATACACCAGAAAAATGCAGCATTAACCTTTTTCTGTAATTTTAAATTATTCTAAATAAGTGAATCATTTAATTAATTATTTTCTGTCATTTGGAATGTAATAATATATACATATACACAAAAGCAATTCTTATTTAATTTATTACAAAATAAGTATTTCCCAAATGAAATTCTAATCTGATTTTGATTTCTCTGTATTTCTTCCATTTTAGAACATTTCTTATAGTAGTCCTTTATATTTAATTATAAACAAGGATTGATAATTGTGATAGTCAAAACAGCATAAAAATGACTTAAGAGTCAGTTTGGTGTAGTAGTTAAGGCATCCCCCTGGGAACTGGGAGACTCTTTAAGTAGTGGTCCCACCTTAGGCACAAAGTTAACCGGGTGACTTTGGACCATTTATCTCTTAGGAAACAGGCAATGGCAAATCAATCCAAAATTTTGCCAAGAAAACTGCAGGAACTTGTCCAAGCACTCACCAGGACTCAACACTGACACAATGGCACATCCCCCATACCAGCAGTGGGATCCTACCTGTTCCACTACCGTTTTGATGATGGTGTGCGTGCACCTAGCGCACTCGCTCAGCTTTCCCCACACAAGCTGAGGCCTGCAGCGCCAATTAGCTGAGAGGATAAAGAAGAGAAAAGTGCTCTCAGCTGATCGTCCTAGGCTTTTTTTCTTCCTCTCAGCTGATCATGGGAGGCTTTTTTTTTACTACCGGTTCAGCTGAACTGGTAGCAACCACCACTGCCCCATACCTTATTTATTTATTAGATTTTATCCTGCCTTTATTACTTTATAGGTAACTCAAGGAGGTGAACATATATACCGTAAAATTCTGTCCTCCTCCTATTTTCCCCCACAAGAATAATCCTCTCAGGGGTGTTGGTCTGGAAGAGATGCAGAGAAAGTGTGCAAGTAACAGAAATACATATGTAAACTAAATTCAGTTCTTAAACTGATAGCTTGTTTTCAGTGATTGCCTGTAGTAATATTCAGGCACTCTCATCCACTTTAACTGCCACTTTCTTTTTATATGAGAATATATATAAGATCATTAGACTAGACAAGACCAGAATAGAATTGTATATCATATATAAGTAGTCAGCATGATCTACCATTAATGACTGTTAGTTCAGTGTCTGTTTAAAGTTACAGTGGTACCGAACAAGGAGATTTACAGCCGATCCTCAAAGTTGTGGCTATCACACTATCCTGATGGTGATGTGATTGTGATTTGGGTACTTCACAAACAGCTCACAATTACGATGGTCACAACATCCTGCAGTTACATAACTGAATTTAACAACCATCCATCAAAGTCAGTGGGGAAATTATCAAGAGGTAAATTGCAATCATGTGATTTTTCATGACAAGAAGTATCCTATCTATTAATTCCAAGGGATGTCTTAAAATACTGAAGCCTTAACTTTTAATGTACATTGCTTTAAAACACTAAATGCCACAACCACATCTGGGCAGCTAAACTTCCTTCTTTTGGTCTCTGTTCTATAGGAACCTCCTGAGGACGATGCCAACATCATTGAGAAAATTCTTGCCTCCAGGATGGTGCAGAAGGAGGTGAGAGCGTTCCTTCTCCTCGGAGCCCTTTCAGTTCCTTTATGAGTTTTTTTTCTATTGGAAAGAAAGAATATCATTAAATTATAACAATTGGTATTAGAAGAAGATGCTGTAAATTATTTACTTTATTATAATTTGTCTCCTACAGTAATATGATAATGAAATAGTAGGACTATTATGTTCGGAGCGTAGCTTCTTCATGCAGTGAATGAATAGTCTGGAGTTTGGTAGTCCTGTTGGAAACAGAGGCAAGGGTTCAGTTTGAAGCTCAAGGCAGAGGGATATTGTTCTCTGTTTGCCTAGAGTGGGTACTTAAATTCAGAACACAACTGATGGCAAAATTGTGCCTCAAAAGTTGCCCTCGCCCCCTCGCCAATTCTGGTATGTAAGTGGGTGTTTAGATCTGAAATATACTCTCTGCTGCCATGGTTTATTCCCTAACACCACTTGCTCATGAAGCATTTATTTAGGACTGCAAGCTCTGTGATAAAAGGCTTTTTTGAGAGAAAAATTCTGTTATCAATTGGCTGTATTATATTAGTAAATAGAGTGAAAATAGGATGAAAATAAGTTTAATATAATAAAGTTGGTGCTTGTGCATGGGTGTGAGTGTCCAATTTTGATTGAAGCCTGGGTAGAATCAAACCGCCCTGATAAAAGCCAATTGATAGATCTGCTGTCTTTTTCCACATGCTACTTAGGTTTGTAACTTAATGCAGCCACAATGAAGTAGCTTCTACACTTTTCTGTACTTTATTTTAATTTATTTTGCTTTATGAAAGAGTGTTGAAGGTCAGATATTTGCCCATTGTTTTATAATCTTGAATGAGCCAATAATTTTATTTCAAAATGGATTTAGACCTTTTCTCGTGGTCAGTTCAGCTTTTCTTGTAATTAAGATATTTAGTCATCTTACTGCATAAGAAGTATATGGAAAAAAATTATTATACGAACATCTCAGGTATTGCTTTGCTATTTCTTATTCCTGAGAGATTTGAATGACTTGTCTTAATACTTGTAAGGAATGGGATTATCATTTGTTTTCCCTATTTACTTTTGCTTTTTTTGCCAAGTGGATTTTAATATTTTTCCAGTCATACTTGAACATCATACCTATGGAATCTTATATTTGTTACATTACAAAGTAGTTTTTCCAGTCATACTTGAACATCATACCTATGGAATCTTATATTTGTTACGTTGCAAAGTAGTTTATTCAAGTAAGCTACCATTGGCTGTGGAGTGTGGTCCTCACCTAGCCTCAGTTTTATCCAAATGATGCCGACTTAGCATTAGTGGCTATAATGGATATATTTAAACTGGATGTTTTTAATCTGATGTTTTTATTGTTCTTATTATTTTAAAAAGTTTTCAGTAGTTTTAATTGTAATGTGTTTTTTTAATTGTAAGCTGCCCAGGAGTCATTGACTGAGATGGGCAGCTATAGAAATAGATTGAATGGATGGATGGATGGATAAATAAATAGAGAAACTGAGAAATAGATAAATAAAAATAGATAAATATAGATGCTAAGCATTAATGGGTATAATATATCTATATAATTAAACAAACAAACAAACAAATAATTGTTGTTCCAGATTTATCCTGGAGGAGCAACTTATGAACAGGAAGAGTTCTATGTAAAGTACCGCAATTTGTACGTATAGCATGTGTTTGTCTTATCAATGTGCTACGTACTGTCCTGTTTTGGATGTCCAAAACATATAAAGTAGCATCTATTTCTTCATACTAGAAGTTGACTAATTTGTCAAATTTGATTTTGCTCAATTTCATATTTTTCTAACTTTAAATTCCTTATACCTGATTTCTGACTTTTTCTAATATTTGAATTTTTGTATTTTTCCCCCTCAATTGATATCTTTGGGGAAACACTAGTAATTAATACATCACATTTTTATGCATACTTCTGCCAGAATATGCTTATTTGGTTGCATTTTTAACATTTTAAACATGATATTAACTGGAAATTACAGTTCAGTTTTTGGAAAGATATAAATGCAATTGCATATTTGAAGGAAGTGAGATTTGGATAAGTTTGTGTTAAAATGCCAATCATGTACTTATCTTGCTGGTTCCTTCTTAATAATCTGAATGATACTCTTCATTAATTCATAGTTCTTATTTGCACTGTAAATGGGCCACCATGGAGGAGCTAGAAAAAGATCCCCGGATCTCCCAGAAGATTAAACGCTTTCGCAATAAACAGGCCCAAATGAAGCACATTTTCACTGAGGTCAGTAATGAATTTTCCTGGTTGATTTTATGTTCTTTTTCAGAATATTTTTAAAAGCTCTGTTAACTGGGGCAAATTTTTGTGGTATTGTCTATGTATGCAATTAGCAATGTGTATACATATTAGCAGCGCCATCACTGTAAACCAAAGCAAATTTGTGATTAAACAGCTTTTGCTTTACCCTCCTTCACTAGTTTCCCTGCACTTGCACACAGGGACTTGCATCCTCTTTCCCCAAATTGCCTGAGCTCATGCCGCATTTGCAGCAACACCCAACTTCCAAGCAACCTGTGCCAGATCTCCCAGAGCTTCTCACTCATGGAATCCTCATGCTTCTTAACTGGGACGCCTTCTACTTTCCGCTTAACAACCCACATGTCCAGGAATTCCTGGATTGCTATTGCTAAGCATGCAGTCATGTAATGTTGCACTTTATAACCAAATTGCTTAGCTATGGCAATTGTGTTTCCAGTTGCCATTCTAACTCGAGAACTACCTGTATTCAATTTTTTAAAATTGATTTTAACTCTGTTTAGGATTTTTCAAACTGTTCTGAGTCTATAGGAATTGGTGCAGATAATACATTTAAATTAATAGATGATGATGATGATGGCCTAGATGGATAAACGTACAAAATTATTGTACCTCTGCCAGGAGAAAACAGGAATAGAAAGGCAACATGATGGCATGTTGCCAGTCAATAGATACCTGAGAATCTTGTTTTTAGAGTGCTCTTTTTCTAACTATCATGTCATCATGTGTGATGCTATTGTGAAAGTATTGTGGAATTAGAATGGAGGAGGTTGGTTTTCTCCTGAGTTAGAGATAAATAATTGATGTCCTGTTCATTCATTAGGGTAATTTCAAGCTTATCATAATAGATATTTATATTACTTGACAGCTCAAGATGAATACTCAATGAGAATATTGGTTGATTTACAGTTGCTGTTTTTGTTTGATAGTTGCTTTCAACCAGCATCTTGAAAAAGAAATAACTGTTGACATAAAACTCATGCTTTCCATACAGGTAGTCCTTGGCTTCTGTCCATTTATTCAGCAACCATTCAAAGTTATGGTGGCACTGAAAGAATGGACTGATACTCAAAGTTGTAGCATCCCCATCACATGATAACATTCCAGGAGCTTAGTTGCTCAGCTTGTGATCAGGATGATGCAGACACCATAGCTGTTCCTTCCCAGCTTCCCACAAGCAAAGTCAATGTGGAAGCTGGCAGCAAAGGTCTCAAGTTGCTCCAGTAAATTGTTCTAGCCCGCAGAACCTTCCTACTTGCTCACAGCCTCCATCAGCCCTCCCAGGCCCTCCTTGGGTTCTCCCAAATCACATGCGACCTGTACTGGACCTCCCCAACCTTCCCTGGCCTCCCCCATTTCTCAGTGGCACCACTGTATTTCTTTCCTGGGAATCCAGGACTGCCAGGATTGCCATAGCTTTGCTATCCCGTTACATGACATGGTGCTTGACAAACATATCATTTAGTGACAACAATCCTGGCCCCAATTTCCATGATAACTCAAGGACTACCTATAGGAAATTATAGTTTCATTCTCCAAAATTAAGCATTTTTTTAATTGCAAGGTATGGGGAACTAGTTGGGAAAAGGTTAGAAGTGGAAATAAGTTGCAAACTCTCTGCTTGAAGAAGAGAAAATAGTCTTCTCAGCTGGACTATTTGCATGCTATCCACCCGTATATTCTTCAGAGATCCCGACACCGCTCCAGATTCCAAAGTATGTCCTTTTGTGTTATGTAACCATCATCCCACTGATATCTTTTTTCTTATATTCAGTTTTATTTATTTTTGGTGGGAAGTAGTGGAGCATTTGGAAGAGTTGAGATTCTGCCTTTACACTTTTATTCTAGATATAAGCAGAATTCACAGTTTTACAAGAGAAAATAAAGAAGTTTGGGTGGAATTGTTTTTCTAATATTTCTTGGTCTTCACACATCTTATTTTAAAGATTGCAACTGAGGTATGTAAGGAAAAAAGCTGCCAAAGCTTTTATTTCTATAAGAAAGTCAAGGAAAGAACCTGATAAAGAGCTGTTTTGCCTGCAACACTATTAAAAATAAAATGAAATTATTTGACAGTAAAAATTGCTTCCTTCTTGCTAGTTCAGGAGGCCCAACGCTTGCTTCGGTCAGCCTATATGACTTTCTTGTTTCAACATCTGACGTGAATTAATAACTTGAGAAACTGATTTTTTTTTCCTGGCTAGGCCTAACGTGACTTAATGCATATCTGCTATTTGGTTCTTATTTTGCCAGCCTGATGAAGATCTATTCAATCCAGACTATGTGGAAGTTGATAGAATTCTAGAAGTGGCTCACACAAAGGACTCCGAAACTGGGGAGGTAGATGTTGTTCTCACCATGATTGTTATTTGCAATTCACATTCCTCACCCTCTTGATTTTCATGGCTGACCCTCAGTCTGGGAAACAGAAGGAGTTTCTTAGGAAAACACAGTGATACAGTTCCCCCACATCTGTCTCTTAATTGCCAAGAGTTTTTCAGCTAAGTAATTGTGAATGTCCATGCAAGGTATACTGCTGATTCAGCAAGCTTGATGCTGGAAATAAGAGATTACTGAAATGTAGTCATTGTGTGAGTCCAAGATGGAGTTTCTGTAGGACAGTTTTTCTCAAAATTTACAGTTAAGGCTAAAGTACAGGCTAGACAAGCTAAATGTCTGAAATCTCTGTAGTCATGTGCGTATTTAAATTGCAACTATAAAAAGCAGCATCCTTTGTTTCCATCTTAATAACCCATACTCAAATATAGTCTAGAAAGGGACTTTTCCTTTGAACTGCATAGGTTTCTTGGAAGAGATGTAGTGCCTTATAGCTTTGGTTTAGAGCTGGTAAGATCAGCACAATTCTGGTATAGGTGTTCTGCTTCATGGAAAAGTGACAGAGTTTAGGCAGAGCCCACTCCAAACTTGAGAGGTAAATTCCTTACCTGGCTTTAAAAAAACTCAGATTCTTTTAATTTCTCATGCTTCAGAGCTCTGCCCCACAACATAGTACCTTGGGTACTATGGCATCTTCCAGGCTCCAGGCTCCATCTGACTGAGAACAGACCATAGTAGTATCAACTTTGTAAATAGAGAGTTCCAACTCCCCTCGAGTGATGATGTCTATAAGATGCTCACCACATTTTAAATGGGCCTTAAATCTCCACAGTTGTCAACACATGCACCATAAGTTTTGCATGCAGTAAACCTCAGATTCAGTTAAGTTGGGTAGGCATTACCACATCTGGACTGCAAAGATCCAAATGACTACTAGATGGTAGCTTATACATTTGTGCATCTTTTTGTTGCCACTTAGCAACCAGTTGCATTTTTGCAACCCAGTTGCTTCAGCATTAGAGAAGCCTCCTGATGTGAAAATATAGTCAGTCAATACAGTCAATATTCTTGTACCTAAAAAAAAGAATGGAATCAACATAAAATCTTTTAGTGAAAATCAGATAGTAGGAGACTATAGAGAAATCTTCTATTTTTTAACAAATTCCCTAAACCTTTCTGGATTAATTAAAATGATATATTGGTTTAATTCTTACAGTTTACCTGGGTATAAATGATAAAGCATTATTCAGTTATCACTCCACATTTTGAATTATGTGGTCATGAACCTTTGTATTATTATATTATTCTGCTAGTAACACAACAGTTAGAAATGAGGTATGGAAATAATTTTTACATGGTGACAAAATTGTGGGTGTATTTTTCCTCCCCCCATGTACTTGTGTAATTGTACAGTGTACAGGATCTTAAAACTTAGTGGTAAGTGAGAGTATTGATACTAAATCATCCCTCTCTCCCAAGGCCTATGGAAATCCCATGGAACATCCATATATTTGAAAATTCATATTTCTGCTTCCTGCCTTTCATGATAAATCAATTATTTCTATTAAGAAAAAAGAACTGAAGATAAAACATAGATTATTGATTAACAAATGATGACTAAATGTTTCATGAGGTTTTTTTTTAAACATTCACATTAAAAAGTACCCTTGGAAGTTGATGTCCACTTTTTGTGGAGAAAGATTGATTAATTAATTAAATGTATATGCTGCCCATCTTTCAGTCAAAAATGACTCTGGAATGATAAAGGTTTGTTTTATATAAAGCTTTCCCTTTTCTTTGGAAGCATGTGATAGTTGGCTCTAAAGTTGTATCCATGATCATATCAATCATGGTTACACCCCTGCATACATCATATGTTTCAGCTTATCAAATGATCTTATCATTATCTTCCAGATTATGTTTCCTCAAAGAGTTCCGTTATTTGTTCTTTGTCACTTTTTGCTTTGAGCCTTCACTGATTGTCCTTTTGTTGTTCCTGGATTGTAGGAGGTGACTCACTACCTGGTGAAGTGGTGCTCCTTACCCTATGAAGAAAGTACTTGGGAACTTGAGGAGGATGTTGATCCTGGGAAGATTAAAGAGTTTGAATTTATCCAAATTCCACCAGAACTTAAATCCTTGGTAAAAAAAATAAATTAATCCTTAATTTTGATGGGGAAAAGAACTGATAGTTATGCATGAAATAAACATTAATTAAAGAATATTGTAATAATAAAGAATAACGTAATTTCCTCTTTCAGATCGTTTATTTGGCAATAGTTTTTTTAAAATCTATTTATTAGCTTCCTTTGAGTATTATTTTCAAGCCACTGATGTATTTACTTAATTGTCATGTTTCCAACCCATAGCTTATGGATCACTGCGCTGGGTCATATGTTTTACTGAAATGTAACATTTTATTTATTTGGTTGTTTATACACTACTGCACTTCCTTAGGGCTCACTTTGGTTTTCTAATAATATATAATTAACATAGTGATAACCCAGTAAAGACAAAGATACAAACCAAAAATCCAAAAATTAGTCCATCTAAACAATCGAAAAGACAACTATTCCTGGAAGGTAACTAAAATTGAGGCTTGTGTAATTTATAGTGGGAGGCCACTCCAGATGCCTGACACTGCTACAAAAACAGTGCCTCTATGCCTCAGCCTCCTCCGCTTCCTGAAAGCAGGGAACCACCTGCTATTCTTCCTGGCAAGATAGAAAAGCTCTGGCTTATTCAAGAGCTGAATTCTTGAAGATAGCTTTGTGTCAAGCCATAAATGGTTTTAGTACCAACAGTATTTAAAAAGCCAGTATAGACTCTGCAGCAAATTCATAATTAATCTGAGCAGTGAATACTAGAAATATACTGGCCTGTTGCAGTTTGGACCATATGAAGATTCAAGAGTTCTTTAAAGGCAGTCCCATATAGAACTGATTGCAGTAGTCTAAATGATCAGAAATGAGTCAGAACAGCGAAGTCCTTGTGGATTCATCTATATCCTGGAAGGCAATCCAGTCTATTACATTATTCCCTAAGGTCTAGTTGATGGATCTTTGAGGTTTACTTGTCATCATTGCCCCCTCTCTAATACAGTACAAAGACCATATCATTATTTTTAGACAATATATATGATGAGTAGCTGCTATTCTTATGTTTTGCTGATAAATATTCATGTATTATAGAGAGCAAGAGAATATAGCTGAGATCAAATTTCGTATTCTGGTAAATTGGTGGTGATGGAGGTTGTAGTATATCTACATTGATACTCTACATACTCATCATTTTTCAAATATGTCTATTGACTCAGACGGGTCAGGGACTCTCCTGATCAGGACAATTTCTTCCCTGCTTGCTTCCTCGCATCCTTCCTCCCACCCTCCCTAATTTGTTTTTTAAATCTTAGGAGCGTCCTGCCTCAGAGACTTGGCAAAAGCTAGAGAAGTCTCGGGACTATAAGAACAATAACCAATTGCGGGAATACCAGCTGGAGGGAATGAATTGGCTGCTTTTTAACTGGTATAATAGGTGAGTCGCAAGTAGGCATTTCCAGTGGGGATAATAATTTGACAAATTATTCCTGAAATCCTGGAAATAGTTTCTGGTTTGCCTTATTAATTCCTTTCTGGATCACACCCTGCCTGTGGGTGTAGGTGTGGGTGCACATCTTTACATACATTTTAAAACTATTTTAACCACTTCGGACAATACGTGTGAAAGTGAAAACCATGAAATTTGGGAAGTTAACTCAGCATTTTGTACATATGAAGTTGCTATATTTTTTAGGCCTACCATATTTACCTGAAAAGATATTTACATTGAGTTTAATGCTCCTCTGCCCAAAGGAAGAGTAGATAAAAAATATATATATATAAACACCGATAAAAATTCCTCTGGATTGCGCAAGATCTGTTGAACCAAGGGTCCCATCTCCAGCCAGAACTAGACATGGAGCTTTTCCTGTCTCCTGTGAATGTATGTGCATGTCACACTTGTGTGTGATTTATGGGTGTGTGTTTTTCTACTTGTCAAATCCATGTTCCAAAAAAAGACAAGGGAAGGGAAAAAAGGATACTAGCTGAATGAGTAATGTCTAATTAAAATTAATTCATTGTAAAATAAGATGTCCCATTTATAAAATTAATTGATCGCTCATTGGCATTTACCAACCATTTATTTTACCATACACAAACAACTCTCACATGCAAAAACACATTATACACACATTACCTTCCCTCCTTTCAGCAGAAACTCCCCCCAAAAAGGACAAAAAAAAGCAGGCTGGAGATGAGTTAAGGAGAAGGGATAGCTGCACTGGACAGGGAAGGAAAGAGGAACGGGAGAACAAAACTGGATGTGAATGAGGCGAAGGAAAGAGGTAACTGGATAGGGAAGGGAAAAATTGAGAAAGAAGCCTTGCTTAGGAACTGCAAAAGGGTTACATTCTCAAGATGAATAGACTCTTCAAGAAAAAGCTAATATTCCATATGCGCTAATATGCATTGTTCATTACCACAGAGTGTGGAAATAAATCCCAAGAACAAAGAAGGTTGTTTTAAATTAGGCAGAGTGAATAAACAGTTGGTTAAATGAACTTCGCTAGGCAATATGTTGTGCCAGTATTAGTCTGCAGGGGAATTCACCCATTGGTAAAGGAATCATTTTCAGAAGGGCTTCCAAAGTTTTGTAATGGCTGTTTGTGGTATTTCCATAGGAAGAACTGCATTCTGGCTGATGAAATGGGTTTGGGGAAGACAATCCAGTCCATTACATTCCTCTCTGAGATCTATCTGATGGGTCTTCGAGGTCCGTTTCTCATCATTGCTCCACTTTCTACCATCACCAACTGGGAGCGAGAATTCCGCACTTGGACCGAGATGAATGCCATTGTGTACCATGGCAGCCAGATAAGCCGCCAGATGATCCAGCAATATGAGATGGTTTATCGGGATACACAGGTTTGTGCCATTGTATATATCTTAAGGAACTTTTTCCTGTTTGTTTTCAGCCTTGGGAATATAATGTGCAGAATGGAGTGGGGAAAATTGATTAAAAATAAAGCTTTTGAGAAGGGACAGTGGGGACACTAAATGTAGAGGTAACAAGAAAGGCCAACTTGTATTTAGGCATTTCTTAAGCTAAGAAATGAAAATAAAGATTAAAATATAATCTTTGAAAATAAAGATTAAAAATATGGATGTTTCTTCACCATTTTTAAAGTCAAACACACTACAGGTACCCCTCAGGTTAAAATGGCAATTGATACCAGGACTGCAGTCATTAAGCAATGTGGCTGTAAAGTATGATGTCATGTGATTGAATCACTTAGTAACACAAATGCAGTTTGTTATTCCGGGTTGAGTTCCAGTTGTTAATGTGACCCAAGACATGTGGGTTGTTAAATAGGAAGTGAATGGAGTTCCATGTAAAAACGGTGGGGGCACTATTGTGGCTTGTTGCAGGGGGTAGGAAGGATCTGGGAGGCTTGACACAGGGTGCACCCAAGTCCGAGGAGGGAGAGTTGTGCAAGCTCAGCAAGGCCAGAGAAGGAAGGCAAGGAGTGCATGGGAGTGCAGGGAAGCCTGGGAAGGAGGCTGTAAGGAGGTGCCATGGGAGGCTGGGGAAGGAGACTACTGGTATATATGTGTATGGGACCTCAAGGAGGCTGGAGAAAGAGCATCCTGGGTGCATGTGAATGCAGGGTGGTGTAGGGAAGAGAACACAGGGTGCAGGAAAAGTAGTTTGGTGGTGAGTACATTTCAGTGAGCAATGGGGGGAGGAGGATACCATGTGCATGCATGCTAATGAAGTTGGAAAGAAGGGTTTGGAAAGTTCATGTGTATGAGCAAAAGGGGAACGCATGTGTGTGAGCGGAGAAAGGCTAAGGGGAATTTCCAGAATGACGTGACTTGTGGGAAGTTGGCAGGGAAGATCACAAGTGGCAATCATGTAACCATGGGACAATGCAACCAGTCATAAGTGCAACCAGTGCCTAAATGTTGGGTGCTGCAGTGATCAGAACTTCGAGGACTGGTTGTAAGTCCCTTTGTTCAATGCTTTCATAATTTTGAACAGTTGCTGAACAAATGGTCGTAACATGAGGACTACCTATACAGAAAACCTGAGTGGCACACTACAACATGGAAACCTTAAGGAAAAATATATTTGTGTGGATTGGTTGCCTTTGGTTGTAGGTCTGGATTCACATTGCATTTCTTTGGATTTTCTGCATGTGGACAGATATGCTTAGAGGATCCCAGAATTATACCACTATAATTTAAATGTTGAATATTTGTACGAATAAGAAAATGGTCATGGCTAATTAATAGCACAGGTGGTCTTCATTTAACAACCCTAATTTTCATCAGCAATCTTCAGCTAAGCAAAGTAGTCATTAAGCAAAACATGTGACTGCCCTGCGTAGTTATTACAGTTCTGGTTACAGGTGTTAGGTGAATCACCCATGAGATATCACATGACCACAACTTGCAACTTCCTCCATTGGAAGTGGCTCTTCATTGACTTTTCTTATTAGAAGCCAGCTGGGAACATTGCAAATGGTGATTATGTGTTTGTGTGACACTGCAACTTTAGTAAATGTGTAATGGTTGCCCAGTGCCCAAATTGCAAACATGTGAGCATGAGCAAGTGTCAAGGACTGGTTATAAGTCATTTTTTTCCAGCACTAGCATTACTTTGAACAATCACTAAATGAACGATCATTAAGTGAGGACTACCTGTATTGTGAAGTAGATCCATAACCTTAAGTTTAAGTAAAGCATGTAAATCTCCTTTTGATGCATTTGTTTCAGTCGCCATGTAGTTTGTTGCACTATTCAGAACATCTACCAGGAATGCAATCATAACTGATCAGCACTAATTGCTATCTAGGAATGTAAATTCCAACTTATTTTTTATAATATCATCCTTAGGGTATTCCTCTTCCTGGGCTCTTCAAATTCCATGTAGTTATTACCACCTTTGAAATGATCCTGGCAGATTGTCCAGAGCTGAAGAAGATGCACTGGCGTTGTGTGGTTATTGATGAGGCCCATCGGCTCAAGAACAGGAACTGCAAATTACTGGAAGGATTAAAGCTCATGTGTCTGGTGAGAATTTTCCAAATGTTATTGCTCTTCTGAAACATATGAAAGATATTGCAGGCATATGTGCATAAAGGAAAATGTATTCATTTCTTTAATATTTCTTAAACGTCTGTAATTATACTTTATAGTTTCTCATTGTTCTGTGGCTTCAAAAATATAACAGAAAATGTTCATTGTACAGTAGTTTTCTGCTAGCTAAATATTTCTTCTACTGTGTGCATACTTGAGCCATAGAAACTGAAGATTTTTGTATGGTTTTCAATTTTAATAATAGTTAAATCTAATGGCCTGTGAATGCTGCTTACAGTTAAGTGACTTGAAATACAGAAAGGTTTCCTGTAAGCTGTCTATCTGCTGGCTTTAAAGATGTAAAAACAGTCCCAGGCTTCTATAAATTGAAAACAATATTTTGACTTGCAGTGTGATCTATGCTCAACAAAAATATTGCAAAATACTGGCTGGAAATAAAGCCTAATCCTATCCTGTTCTTTCTCTAACTTGACTATTATGATCTGTCCTTGAATGGTAAACAGGAACACAAAGTGCTGTTGACTGGGACACCCCTGCAGAACTCAGTGGAGGAGCTCTTCAGCCTACTGAACTTCTTGGAACCACAGCAGTTCCCATCAGAGACGGCCTTTCTTGAGGAGTTTGGGGATCTCAAAACAGAGGAACAGGTAACAAGAAAACAGTTTAGTAAATTCTCCACACATGAGGGTTTCCTATGGTTTTTGCCTGAGGAAATTGGGGTTGGGTGGGTGGGTGGGGGTTGATAGTTCCTTGCAGATTAACTTAAGTTGTCTACTGAGTAAGCATTTGGCTACCCAGTGGCAAAAGGGTATAGAAATAAACAGTGCAAAAGGGTTGCCCAAACTATGGTGTGACCGTACTTTTTTGGATAAAATACATCTCTCTTATTGTTTTTGTATTCTAATGTGTACTCTTTTTTAAAAAAGAGAGAACACAATGCAGCAAACTCAAACATTCATTATACACAAACATATCCTCAAATTCTTCATATACAAATGTTGTCTTTCTTACCAAAATATTTCTGGACATGTGCAACCATATTGAAAACCATATGTAACTTACTTGCCAACAAACTTAATTCACCAAGGTTTTCATTTTTCACATATCACTGGATATTTAGGTATATATGCATTTATACTCACGTTCTCCAAAGGTGCCTTTGCTATCTGTTGCATGGTGTTGCCCTAATATGATTACTTTCTTGCTGAAACTGGGAGCAGGAAAACAAATAGAACCGTTACATGGTGTTGCCCTAATATGATAATCTTAGAATTTGAGCAGTTACATATTTCCTCAATATACTAGCCCTGGCATCACTGAGAATTATTTTCTGTGTTACTTTCATGAATTATTGGGAAAGTGTTATATATGGTATTTGTAGGTTGTATTTTTTAATCTTGGCAGGTGAAGAAACTCCAGTCTCTCTTAAAACCCATGATGCTGCGACGGCTGAAGGATGATGTGGAGAAGAACCTAGCACCTAAACAGGAGACCATAATTGAAGTAGAGCTGACCAACATCCAGAAGAAATACTATCGAGCCATCCTGGAGAAAAATTTTAGCTTTCTCTCCAAGGGTGCTAACCAGCATAATATGCCCAACCTCATCAATACTATGATGGAGTTGCGCAAGTGCTGCAATCACCCCTACCTCATTAATGGTAAGAGGTAGGGCTGGAAGTTGGGCACTCCAGCCCACTTAACCTATGATGGGGAAATAATGGTGCTTCAATTTTCCATTTGCCCATCGATAGTCAGGAATGCTTTGCTTACTTTTCTTTGCTACCTTCCTAGTTAGTTGATGATGGTAGCGTTATGATTGCTTTTATTTATTTTCATTTGGAAAGCCTCTTAACAGTAACAAATGTCACTTAGCTGCATACTTAGCTGAAAGATTGTGGATGAATCAAAGATGGAGGACGCTTATATATGTGTATAGAATGTACATTTCATAAGAATGTATGTTTCATAAAGGGATTAAAAACTAGCACTTGCATTTACTTTGTATTTTTCACAAAGCCACCGTAAAAATAAGGAATAGCACCAGAGGTTTTCTGCTAGAATGTTGTATGATAGGATTGCTTTTCATATTGGTTATGAAACTTAATTCCTACTGATTTTCCCCCACTCTCTATTTCTGGGTTAGGAGCAGAGGAAAAGATCTTAGAAGATTTCCGTAAAACCCACAACTCAGAAGCTCCCGATTTCCAGTTGCAGGCAATGATCCAGGCAGCAGGCAAGCTGGTGCTGATTGATAAGTTGCTGCCAAAGCTGATAGCAGGCGGGCACAAGGTGTTGATCTTCTCCCAGATGGTGCGCTGCCTTGATATCCTGGAGGATTATCTCATCCAGCGGCGGTCAGTACAGCTCAGAAGCTTATACACAAAAGAGCAACATTTGGATCACTTCTAGGCAGTTATTTGGCTATAAGTTCATTTGGCTATATGTATCTTCTAGTGCCTCTGTATATACTATTTTCTTCTCATTGTCTTAGATTTTTTCACCTCCTTGTTGTTTTTTTCTCTTTTCTCTCTATTTTATTTCTTTCTGCATGCTGTTTCACTCTTTGCCCATTTTTATACTTTGCAGAAGAAATGTATTTTCGAAACATATGTAAGGATTATATTGAAAAAAATGTTGAACTGAAATATTTCTCCAGCTCTTTGTAAACGTAATTAGTTGCAAGACTACTTTTGAAATACTGATATCATCCAGCATATGTCTTTATAGAAGGAGCATGCTGCAGCTCAGAGATCAATCAAATTGTCAATGTAGTCCTTAGAACTGCAGGATTGCCTCCCCCCTCCCCCTTGCCAATTATTTGGTGGCAACATTTTCGTTTTCATGTTAGTCATTTTGCAAATCATTAAAATAAAATCCTGTCATAAGAGCAACAAAGTCCTCAAGAAAAATAGGATTTGTAATGCTATGCAGAAGCTGTAGATTAACTTGAATGACACTCATATAGCATTGCAGAGAAGAGAATAGCCCTATGGACTAGGCACATTTGCTAGTTTCACAGCATCTACCTCTCTTATGAATGACTTTGAAGCAGGGGTGGGTTTCTACCGGTTCTGTCCACCTCTGTAGAACCGGTAGCTCTGAAGAGCAGTAGACATAGAACTGGTTCTTTGTCTGCTGATGTTTTTGCCTGCCCACCCACCCGGGCTATTACCTCATCTTTATTTCCTGATTTTTCAACTCAGCTGCCGAATGAGGCACAGCTGCAGTTAGAAAAGCAAGAAAAGAGGGCTGTTTCAAAGGCTGCTTCTCTGCAGGCTGATGACGATTTATAGGCTCGCAACCTGCAGGGAAGCTCCTAAATCCTGAACCGGTAGTCAACCTTGTCGTATCCCCCCCACTGCTTTGAAGTATGTCCAGTTTTCCTTTCAGTTTGGAAAGGAAGTGGAAAAACGTAGAGAGGAAGTTGAAGGAAAGGAACCAAGATTTAGAAAAACCTATCATATTACTGAATGCCTTTGACTCTCAGATGCTGTACGTCAGTTTTTCAGAGAGAGCATTGATCTATGCTTGAATATTTATACTCACAGATAAAAAAATAGATTTCCATCAGGTGCCATTCATACAGCTAGTCAGGTAGCAAACTAGTAACATTATTCTTGTAGACTTCGATATCAATCAAGACTGAGAAACATCTAGTTGTTTGTTTTATGATATCTGACAAGCTGAGAAATACTTTTCCAAATGCATATATAATATAATCTTTGGATTTCAACCATGCATCATCTCACAATATCTTTGGCATTTTTGTGAAAAGTGGAGGCTGATTATTGATACCTTCATCATCTAGATTAGCCTTCTTCCGCATTTATCAGATATATTTGGATTGCAACTTTTGCTTTCTTAATGACCATCAGTCATTAAGTTATGCTAGACTAGGGCTGTCAAATTTCCAGCGCACAGGCCAGGTGTGTCACGTGCTGGCCATGCCCAGTTTAGCAAAGGAGAACAAAGTCTTGATACGTCACATGATGCTGCCGTGACGACGTGAGTTTGACACCCTTGTGCTAGACTAAGGGTAATTGAATCAATGTATTACTATTCCAAAGCTGTATCGCTAATGTGAGTAGGCAGAAGCAGGGTTTCTTAGTCTTATAGTAAACTTTTTTGTGTTATTTCTAAAATGCTACATGAACTTCCATTTATACAGATATACTTATGAGCGTATTGATGGCCGGGTTCGTGGGAATTTACGTCAGGCTGCAATCGATCGCTTCTGCAAGCCAGATTCAGACCGTTTTGTTTTCTTGCTCTGCACAAGGGCAGGAGGGCTAGGCATCAATCTTACTGCTGCTGATACCTGCATCATCTTTGACTCAGATTGGAATCCACAGAATGATCTGCAGGTATTTGAGAGATGAGAACAGATGGCCCAAGGCATGGACCACATTAACAGAGTGCCTCTTCCAGTTTTATATGTACAGGCATTTAATTTGTTTTATGTTGTTACTCAGATTGATATGCCACTTCTGTAAGGAGATTCTGAACAGCTTATAATATCCTTAGAGTAATAAGATTAAAAAGCATAAAAACACAAAACAGCAAAGAACAACAAAGACCCAAGGCATATTGTTTCAACTAGAATAAAAGGTATACAGTATACACCAGAAGTATCTGTTAAATCTAAATGTTTGATTAATCAAAAAGTAGAATTATGCATGCATAAAAATATACATTAAGTGTCCTGATTATTTCAAACTGTCAGGAACTTGCATGATGTTCAGAAAACCAAACCTAAAGTGCCCTGTTGCATTGCAGGTGACAGCTAATGAGAGAAACTACAAAGAAAGAATTTAAGGGTCCTGTTAATTACACTTGCTATAGGATTACTATGTTTCTGGAGTGCCATATTTTTGCATCCACAATAAAGGACATAGACCTCCTTCTTGGACACTTTCGAGCTCTATGAAAGAAACTATATCTTTGTATAAAGGAAGGGGTGAGAGGACATGTCCAACCTCAATTTTGTCTTTCAAATTAAGATTATATGGTAAAAGTTATGTGAACATTCAGTTGGATCATATTTTGATTATTTAATTGATTATTTAGCATGGATTAATTTAACTACAGTTGTTTTTGTTTCAAAGTTCATATTAGGGCCCTTAGCCTGATAGCTAATCTTCATTGGCTCAGTTCAGATGTTGTGAATCCTTATTGGGAAGTAGTTTAAATATTTTAAGTGAGAAGTAAACATTGTCAGATCTTTACCGATATCTACCCTTCAGAAGCCTTGACTCTGTCTCTCCCAAGAACTCCAGAAGTTATCAAGTTATAATTTTAAATATGCTAGATGAGGGAATTATTGCCCTACTATACTTAATTTTAAATTTTAATTAAATTGATCTTTAGTTTTGTCCTGACCCCACCTATTTTTTAGAATATGGCTTCTAGTGTGCCACTGAAAAAATGGAATGATACTGGTGAAGGCATGAGTGGGGAATGATTATTTAGATGATGGAATGAGTGGGAGATATTCTTCCTGAGGAAACGTAATATTCCCCTCACCCCAGTTCTGCCAACTCTACTTTGAGTGATGTCTTTCTCCTCCTGTAGGCTCAGGCTCGCTGTCATCGAATAGGGCAAAGCAAGGCAGTTAAAGTCTATCGCCTCATCACCAGAAATTCCTATGAACGAGAGATGTTTGACAAGGCCAGCTTGAAACTAGGATTAGACAAGGCAGTGTTGCAGGATATCAACCGCAAGGGAAGCAACAATGGGGTAAGGGTATCCTATACAGGCAAGACCTAGAGGTCTTCTAATCTTTATTCCCCTTCCTCCTTAGATTTTCATGTCAACTTATGTCTGGAAGTTGTCATGAGTTCCTGTCTTTTTTCCCATTCTGGAATCAATCAGTCTGTCTGTTTCTGGAAGGTGCAGCAGCTCTCCAAGATGGAGGTTGAAGACTTATTGCGAAAAGGTGCTTACGGGGCTTTAATGGATGAGGAAGATGAAGGGTCCAAATTCTGTGAAGAAGACATCGATCAAATCCTGCAACGTAGGACCCAGACCATCACTATTCAAACTGAAGGGAAAGGCTCCACATTTTCCAAGGTTGGTTGTGTGCTATGGGGACAAAACCATCTAAGTTTATTGTGGGAAATTGTTTTGTTTTTTGTTTTTATTAACTACATGCAGAAAACAGCATGATAGGAGACGACACCTTCTTGTTGCTTTGTACAAGTCCTGTTGGTATTAGTTAGCCATTTCCCCCCAAACCAGAGATATAATTCTCCTCATGTTGAATTCCAGCTTCCATCAGTCGGAACCAGTTAATCATGAGGGATAATGGGAGTTACAGTCCTACAACATCTAGAAGGCTACATCTTATCCATTCCTTATGTAAAAATATTTTTTTCTGCTTTCATATCCCATTGTATTCTTAACTTGATAGTATTATGTATCAATGAAAATACAGTAATTTAGAAAGCAAATTTTAATCAGAATTATAAACTGATTGATTCATATTCTGTTGAGACTTGTCTTAAGTATAGTTTATTCAAGCCAAATGGCTGAATTGTTATATGGTTGTCAAAGTACCAAGCCAAATTATAGTTTGCCATGATCACTAAACCTAACTTGTTGCAAAGAATGGAGAAGAATATTTTAACAGAGATGAAAAGCAATGGTTTCAAGCCATTGTCTTCTGCTTTCAGCCATGTTATCCATACTTACAAGATTCAAAAGTAGCTATAGGATCAAGGCTTTCATAAAAATAATAAAAGCAAGCAGCATGCCATTACAATGTGGCTTCAATTCATGTTATGATTGTGTGCAGGACATAGCTTGAGTTGTGAAGGCACACAGTTGCCTTAATCGTTTTCTCCTTGCTCATCCTCCCCTATGGATTTCTCTGATGAGGTCTTTGTTTAAGAATTCTTAATTTTCAGAGAAGTATTATGAGTTACAAACCAGCTGTTCTCATCTATGCCAGGGCAGCCTTTCCCAGCTAATGGGAGTTGCTGAGACATCTAGAGGTCTATCCAGATTGGAGAATACTCTCTTAGGATCTGAACGCTTTTTTTTTACAGGATAAATCCAGTTATTGAATTTCAGTTCCTACTTGCCTCAGCCTATTGTGGGAATGTTCAGAGGTAATGGGAATTGTAGTCTACTAATATCTGGAGGGCAACAGGTTCTAGCAAATTCTTTTGGATGGTCTTTTTAAACATAATAGTTGGCTTGGCATATAAGGTTTATGGGGATTTTATTCTATTATTCTGTCAGTTACTGATGGAATTATTAATTTGCATTTACTCCCAGGCCAGCTTTGTTGCTTCAGGAAACAGAACTGACATTTCATTAGATGATCCCAACTTCTGGCAGAAATGGGCAAAAATAGCTGAACTGGATACTGATGCAAAGGATGAAAAGGTAATTATGATGTATTTACTCTGGAAACTTAAAATAAGTTGTACTCCCAGATTTACATTTTGTCAGAGCTGATTGCAAAAGGTTCCCCTAATTGCACATTGGTTAGGGTTAAAGGTTTTACTGAGGTTTTGGGGCACTAATAGTATATGGTGAACCTATGGCACGAGTGCCAGAGGTGGCACACAGAGGCCTCTTTGTGGGCACACGTACTGTTGCTCCAGCTCAATTCCACTGCGCATGCATGCACGCCTCCTGCCAGCCAGCTGGTCTTTGGATCTCTGCTGCGCATATGAGGGGCGCATGCATGTTGCATTTTGGGTATGCACGCGCATGCTTTGGGAACTCGATGCCAAAAAGATTTGCCATTACTGGTATATGGGATGAATGCAGAGTCTGTGAAGATAACTTCTACAGGATAGCTAGACAATTGGAAAACATTATGCAACATTATTTTTATTATAAGGAGTCGTGGTATTTAGGAGGCTTGGTGGTGCAGTACCGTAGTTAGAATTCAGTATTGCAGGCTAATTCAGCTCATTGCCAGGAGTTCGATCCTGACTGGCTCAAAGTTGACTCAGCCTTCTATCCTTCCGAGATCAGTAAAATGAGGAGCCAGATATGTTGACTTTGGGGGAAAATATGTTGATACTGTAAACTACTTAAAGAGAGCTATAAAGCACTATGAAGCCATATATAAGTTTAAGTGCTATTGCTATAACATGGGAAGATTCTGAAATACCCATAATGGTTGGTGAAGATGATGGAATTAGTATAGATGGCTAAATTGACTTGTCTGATTAAGAAAACGACATTGACTACTTTTATTAGTGACTAGAAATCCCTTATGGACTTTTTGATGAAGAAAGAAAAAAAATAAACTTCTGATTTATGGGGCTGATGATTAGAAAAGGTAAACTTTGAAAAGAAGGAAATTATGTAATCTTTGAGAGAGGGCAAAGCTAAGGAAATGCAAAGCCACTTCTTTATAATCTTTATAATCCTTTGTTTTTCTTAGATTCTTTCTTTTTTATTTATTCACTATTTTTCTTTATTTATTTTTTCTAAAATTTGTATTATTTTCATCTTGTTAAAAATTCTTTAATAAGAATTATAAAATCCTATTCATGCTATGCCACAGCTGTTCTGTTTAGGATTATAGCTGCACAGCCTTCCATATTGAATGTAAAATGTCTACTTAACACAATATTCCCTCAATCTACTTGCATAAAATCATTCAGAATAAGTTAAGAGTGTTTTTATTTAAAATCAGCAGGAAAAAAAACATTTTAAAATGAAAGAAAATGTAACTACCTCAAGATAGATAGCAAAATAAAAGGCAGTGATTGAATTTGGTGTTAACATTTTGAATGATGCTGGGTTGTATTTTAGAGCTGATCACTCAATACTATTTAAAATTGTAACTCCGTTTCTAAATTGAACCTAAAAAGCAATTTATCCTTATCTTCTACATGTCGCAATTTACATACTATGACAGCAAATCAAGGGATATTGTGGAAATGTAAAATTTTGGCATATGTAATTAAGTGGTTTTTTTTTTTTTTGCTTTTGCAACATCTAGTTAAAGAAACAAACCACTACAATCCCATGTTGACAACAAGGACGAGACAGAAACTTTATTGATATATAAAAAATTAGGTTTCTCTAATATTTTGTGAAACATGTTTAAAAAGATGCCTTAGTTAGGTGAACATCTTTTAATTTCTGTTTTAATTTCTTTTTTGAAAATAGAAAGATACTTTGATTTAGGATTTTATATATCTAAAACAAACATGCTGGTGATGTTGGAGAGGTACAGCCCAAGCCAGGGGAAGTAGTCAAGCGGGGAATTTGTCTGGAATCCCTACATGGACAGAAGAGGGTGAAATCTGACCCTCCTTTGAATGCTGTTGAACCTCGTCTAATCCAGATGCAGACCCATCAGTCTGAAAGATTTTTGTGTGTAGGCTTGAGCAATAAAACAGCTAATTGAACTCTGAATCTCACTTGGAAAGAAATGAGTATTTTAATCTTTGGATCACAGTGGTCCAGTAGATTTGCATTATCTTTCTCCAACAGCAATATGCAGATAGTCCTCAAGTTATGATTACAGCTGAGCCTAAAATTTATGTTGCTAAGTGAATTTTGTTCCATTTTACAACCGTTCTTAACATAGTTATTAAGTGAATCACTGTAATAGTTAATAGCACGGTTAAGTAAATCTGGTTTCCTCATTGAATGCTTGTTAGAAGGTCACAGAAAGTGATTACATGACCCCAGGACTTTGCAGCTGTCATAAATATTAGCCAGCTGCCAAGTGTCTGAATTTTGATCAGGTGAAAATGGGAATGGTGCAGTGGTTGTATTTGTGAAAAACAGTCATAAGTCACTTTAGTGCTGTTGTAACTTTGAATGGTCACTAAATAAATGGTTGTAAGTCAAGGCGTATCTGTAATTTGTTTCAACTTAATACCTCAACATCACTCTTTTACTCTACACCAGGGCTGTCAAACTTTCAGCCCATGAGCTGGATATGTCACGCACTGGCTATGCACCCACCTGGTTTAGCAAAGGGGGAAAAAGTCTTGATATATCACGTGACGCTGCCATGACGACACGAGTTTGACACCCTGCTCTACACAGTGCCAGATGTAGGGCTGATTTATTCCCAAGGTGTCGACTTTTCTTTTATTTCTTTTTAAGCTTGTTTAGAAACAGAAAGCTGTTGCATTAAAGGCGAAAATATACCACCTACTTCCTTTCCAGAACTAAAATATGAGATTCCCTTTGAATAGCAGTGGGCTTTTGGTATATCAGACTATTCCAACCATCAGAACCAACCTTTTTTAAACTGGAAGCATAAAATTTTTAAAAAAATGGACCGCAGTGTATTTCGTGGAGACTCTTTTTTTATATACCTACAAAAATAAAATATTATAAAGGCTTCCTCTTTGTGCCCAATCATTTTGTTCACCTCTTCAGTTAAACAGCTGGTTTTCTCAATGCTAACTTCCTCTGGCAGAAGTTATGTCAGTAAACCCTTGGGTTCCTACCTTGTAAAGCTCCAGTACGGCAAAAGGAGCGTAGACAGCAGCACAAGGAAGATTGCTAAGCAACAGATCACAAAGGGCCTCCCCCCCGCATATGTTGTTGTTAACAAAATTAAGAGTAACATGGCTTTGGTTAGAAATAATTGAAAATCAGTGTGATTGTTTAATGGGGAGGTCAGAAATGTAGTCTTTGTTTTGTGTGTATGTCTGGCAAAGTATAACTGTAACTGGTAACTGTATTTGCCAATTCATTTTCGTTCCAGCTGTTAAATTTTAAATGTTTATAATAAAAGAGATATTATTGTTTGTTTCTTTTAAAAAAAGGATTAATCAAGCTGATGCTTCAGAATCTAATTTTCAGCTTGTTGGCATTGTTTTCAGCCTTTTCTCCTGATGATCCTTATGTGGATGCAAATTTTAGGTTGATTAATAACTGTATAAGCAATTTTAAACTGATTGCCATCATGCCGCTTTATAATAGCTTTAAAAAAAATAATACACGCATTTCAAAGCCAGGTCAGGTTTTAGTGACAATAAACAGCTCATTTATTTTTCAAACTCAGCAAAACTATTTAATTTATATCATAAAGAGTTTAAAACTAATTTTTATAACAAGAATATTAAATATAACAAGAATATTAAAACAATATATACCTTGAGATAAAGAAAAAGTATGTGAAATCAAGAATTTTGAAAACTTAAAAACATTATTAAGTAAAATTTGAATGTTCAGTCATATCTTAGATCAATGTATTATTGTATTAACCACTAGTATAAAAAACAAAATGTGTAGCTAAGCATGCTGAGCGGTTTGGGGTAAGATACAAAAGTTATGTATTTTTTTTTTTGTTAACCTCCTCCCCCCTTAGGAGAGCCTAGTGATTGACAGGCCCCGTGTCCGTAAGCAAACCAAACACTACAACTCCTTTGAGGAAGATGAGCTGATGGAATTCTCAGAGCTGGACAGTGACTCTGATGAGCGACCCACACGTTCACGGCGTCTCAATGAAAAAACACGTCGGTACTTAAGGGCAGAATGTTTTCGTGTGGAGAAAAATCTGCTTATATTTGGGTGTGTTTCTTTGTTAAACATATCTTGAATGTTCAATCCTGTATTATAGACAAGGATTATTGCAGTTCTTTTAAAAATTAGTAATATTTGGAATGTTGAAATCAGGGTAACATTCCAGTTCCTATAATTTTGCTACCTTTGGCACTTTCTTCCACTGCTATACATTAAAATTTGTGGGGTAATAGTTATTTTTTTATGGTAAACAGAGATCCTTTTAACTCCATTGCTGCTTCTTTTACCATTTTTTCCTAATTTTTGTTTCCTAATGTCCATATAACTTTTCTATTTTTTCAATCTTGTAGTGATAAAACTAATGAGAAAGTAATTGTATCAACCTTCTTCAGAAATTCTGATAGTCTTTGTATATTGTGCGTCTGTTTTTCTCAAGCTGGGGACGTTGGAAAGACATTCTGACCCATGGCCGGTTTAAATGGCATCTCAATGAAAAAGATATGGAGATGATCTGCCGAGCACTGCTGGTCTACTGTGTTAGACATTATAAGGGAGATGAGAAGATTAAGAGTTTTATTTGGGATTTGATCACTCCAACAAAGGATGGACAAAACCAAGCCCTACAGAACCATTCAGGTACCAGAAATAAATTTTGTTGTGTTCTAAGCTTATTTCTTTAAGCTACTTAAAAAAAAATACAAATTGATTAATCTGATTAGTGAATCATACTTTTCTGAAAGATGAGACTTCTTCAATTGGAGAATATTTTTTAATCAGAGAATTTCAGATTTTGTTAATCCTGAAGATGTCCATCTAATTTTTTTTTCAAACTGAACTATTAAAATGCTTCTTAGTGAAGTCCAAAATGTACATTCTGTATTTTATTTCTTTAACATTTATTATCACTTGTTTGACATTTATCTGCAACAACAGATATGTCCAGATAAAACAGCTTCTTATACAATCAAAGTGAATTGGATGCCTGTTCTATACTAAACACTCGAAATAATTTTCTGTAATAAGGTAAGAAATGGAAGAAAGATGAAAATAGGTAAAAGCAGGAAAATTACAAATGAATGATTATAATACCTGAACTCCCCATAAAATTCAACAACGAAATAAAATGATTACATGAGAAACTTATCATCCTGAAGCACTCAAAGATACCTTTTCAATTTTTTATTTTTATTCACAGCTTGTTAGATTTATATCATTTTTTTCTCTAGGAGCACAAGCCTTCTTTCATGATAATTTTCCCATAACAGTTCTCCTGTTGGATGGGCTGGGATGAGAAATACTATCTCACATGGATACCAGTGAGAGTATCCATGCCTGAAGATAAGATAGGGTCACCCAATCCTATTCCAACAATCTGACTATTATATAACACTCCTCTGTAGGTTGATAGAGTTTTGTTAGTAACATACAGATGTGTATTCCAGATGAAGTTTTAAGAGTGATTTTAGATCAGTTATTGTAATTATTTTCCATTTTCCATTATTCAGAGCGTATGCTTAGTGTGGAATCCCTAAATAAGTATTGTTGATTTATTGATTACTGCTATTTCTTCCCATTCCTGAACTAGTAGAAGTGGTTTAGGAAATAGCATTGCTTTCTTCAGCTAATGTCAAGGTTTTGGAGTTCTGGAATCAACATCAGGCCCTATGATGGACTGAATATAGGCGAACAATTAGTTTTTGTTTGTTCCCTATGCTCATTTCTGATTGATGGTGACTTCATTGCACGTTCATAATTCTCTTTTGACATTCATATTTCCAGGCAATTTGGCTTCATATTCTATAATCTGGGATTAATTATTTTTTGAGAAAAGAATTCCTTGTTTTTCCCCTTCGGCTTACTTAATATGTTGATAGTTATCTTTGTTTTGTTTACAATGTTTATGTACTCCTATGTTAATGGCAACTGTATATATTTGTAGTAGGAGCAATATAGTATAATGTGGGGAGTGTTTCAGGAGGTGATATGGCTATATAATTACATTTTTCTTTGTATATTGTCATGAAAAGTAGATTATTTCGCCAAATGAGAATCATTAATGTATTTTAGCATTGTACTGAGGGGAGAGAGGTTTTAATTTGGGCGCTCAAATCCCTATCAGTGGCTCACAGCCAAGAAAGTCTGATTAATTAATTAATAGATAAAGTCTGGGTCTAATTAATTAGGTTGATGACAAGAAAACACTTAACATTACAGATCTTAGAAACTGAATCTGGGTAATTTAGGTATCATTTATCAATGACTAAATAAGGTGGGGCCTTCTATATGCCTTTGGTTTTCTTTGCAACTATCTCTTGACTCAAGAGGGAGGTTGCTATTCATTTAGAAGGTTTAGAAGGAAAATCAATATGTTTTTGTTCTTCAGTATTTTGCCTCAGGGGATCCAAAGGAGCCTTTAAAAGTGCTTGGACCAGGATAGTGGCAGTACAACTCTTCTAGTGCTCCTGAAACTCATTTGCTTCAAAACCATTGGTTGTGCTATATGTATCTGACCTTGAAGACCATTTGGTGGATGTAGCTGATCCTGAATGAGGCTATTCAAGTAGCTGTGGCACACCTCAATGTACACATGGTACACCTCTAGTTTGATCTGGTTAATGGTGGGTTTTGGCTTCTAATTCCAGCTGCTGATGGTCATCTATATAGGCTTACGTGGTTCAGGACCTAGGCATCTGTGGGACTTGCCTTCTCAGGTTGTTTTTGCCTTTTCTCTTTTTAGGCAGGATTATCATGCTTCTTCTTTGATCAATACAACTATAGTATGGTTCTCTAGTCTCCTCCATAGCGCAATCATTTTTTATTGCTGTTGTTTGTAATTCTTTATATGCGGCTGAGTTGTTGGCAATTGTATGGCCTAAGAAATCAGTTAAAGAAACAGTACCTTTCTGGAATACCTGTGATAATTAGGAGAGGAGACACTTTTACAATAGTTATCTTCCATTTTAAACTATCAGTACCAGTTGGGGAGGAGAGATCAAGCCATTGGTTCTACATTATAGGATGCCACAGGGCTTGATTATTTTCTCCCCCCTCCCCCAATATGTTTAACATTCACATAAAGCCATTGAGGAAAGTCATCTGTCAACATGATATGCTGATAATATCCAGTTGTATACCCTTGGCTGTGCAGGAGATGGCAGTGGAGATTTTGTTCTGGCAGCTAAGGCTGTCACAATTTGGCCAGAGAGAAACAGGCTTAGGCTGAACCGTAATATAACTATAGTATGAATTCATACATCAGTTTGGAGAAAATTCATCTCTTGCTATGGTCAGGGGTGCATTTCTCTTGGCAGAACTGATTTGCAGTCTGTGGTTCTCTTTGACTCACATCTCCTGCTTAGAGTAACAAGTAGAGATTTGGCCAGGAGGGCCTTTAAACAATTATATCTTGTGCACCAGTGTTGACTATTCCTAGAATGGGAGGCTTTATTGATAATCAATCATGCCCTTGTCATTTCATGTGTGAACTATCGCCACCAACTGGACATGAGTCTGCCTAATTAGAAATGGAAACTGATTGAAAGTGTAGTTTGGGGAATCCTAGGTTTCCTTTTGTGACACCTCTACTGTAGGAGTTGCATTGGCTACCAGTTTAGTGTCCAGTACAATTCAAGTTGGTAGTTGTTGCCTTTAATGTTCTATATGGCTTGAGGCCTAGGTATTTCTGAGACTGCCTGCTCCAGGTGGAATCTGCCCATCCAGTGAGATTGGGAAGAAAAAGTAAATTGCTCCTGCCTCTGAAGGAATATGGCCATGATGGACTCTGTGGTCAAGATTTCCCATCCTCTGAAACAGCCTATTCCCAACATAAGGTCAGATCCTTCCCACTTAAGTTTCCATAAAGCAATTAATACCTGGCTCTCCAAGAAGTCATTTGGGGGCAGGATGAAAGAATGATTCTGCCTCTGAGGATCTTGATTGGCACTGTTGATTGACTTGAGAATGGGGTGATGATTGGTTTTGATTACTTTTGGCTTTCCTTTTATTGTTTTTAATTTTCTGATTGGAGCAGCATAGAGGCCTAAGTAAACATTGTTGCTAAAGTAAAAGGATTCTGTCAATGAAATCCTTGGAGAATCTGTGTCTGAATTCAGTGGGGGTGGGGAGCAGAGAGATGTATGTGTGTTTACATATGTATAATTACTAATAAATAAAGCAGTACAGTTTAATGCAGTTTTTCCTTGACAGTTTCTTGACATTCTGAAGAGCTAAGTGTTTATAATTTGAAGTTAGCAAAGAGGAATTCTACATTTATCTTTGTGATATTAAATTAAATTTTTGGAAACTTAACTGTATAATGTGTGGTCTACAAGTAACCCAGGAACTTTGTTATGATTATATGCCACTCCAATTACCAGATGTGGGCAAGAATTGTACATTTTTCCAATCCCAGGTTCTATTTGAATAATTAGATGTCTGGGATGGACTACAAAGAGAAGAATGTGTTTACTTTGTGCTCTGCCAGTTCCATTTACATCTGAACTATTTTTTCTGTTTTGATTTGCAATTATATAGACACACCCTGATTCAGCAGTGCTACTCATATGCTTTCCCTTGCCTGTTGCAGGATTATCAGCTCCAGTGCCAAGAGGAAGGAAGGGGAAGAAAACCAAAAGTCAAATGCTGCTACCCGAGATTAAGAATGCAGACTGGCTTACTACTTGCAACCCTGAAATCGTCCTACATGATGATAGCTACAAAAAGCATCTGAAACAACATTGCAATAAGTGAGCAAATGAAAGCATTACTTCTGGAACACTTATCTGATTTTCCCTCAGTTCTAAATTTGAAGCCAGTCTTGTAACTTAGAAGTGGCTCATGAATTTGTGCTTGTATTTAAAAATTGGCTAACAAGTTCTAGAGAATAGGTGACAAATTGTTGTTTTTCTTTTTAACATACATTCTTTTCCATAACATATATATGGGACTAGGAAAACAATCCATGCATTTACAACCAAAACAAATTGACCCAGGTTTGGGGCAGGGCTTTCTAATTTATTTTATCTTTTCTCCATTTCTCTAAAAATTACAAGGCATATTTACATGGAACAAATATTGTGAAAACCTTGTAGATATTTCTTAGGTTTTTATGATGCTCTGTGAGCCATTTTTCAATTTGAAAAATTTAGTAACGTCTCTTATGTGCAGAAGACATGATAGGAATCTGTAATCTCCTATGCCCCAAATATAATTAAGATGCAGTGACATCTGCAGCAAACTATAGTGATGCCAAATTAATGACATAGATATAGTGATGTCACACAAATGTTGCCATTAAGTACTTACATCTCAACAACTCATGTAAGTACTATAAATTGCCCCCCATGAAGCAAGGATATGGGGTGTTGGGGGAGGACATGTATCAGTAAGTAGATATTAAGAGATGTTAATAAGCACCATGCTTTTTGTAGGATCATATTATTCTTAATTTCATTGTTTATAGTGTCTAGTTCCTTATCATTTCCTGAACTCATGTATAGTTTTAAAATATTTTTATTCACACTTATTGGGTGGAATAGATTGTCTACTGCTATCGGCTGGTTTACTTACTTGGTTATTATTTACCATCACCCAGTAATCTTACAGCCAGTTGGATTTTTATGGGAATGAATTTCATCTACAAGTGAGCTATCTCTTACTTCTTATTCACCAATATCAGCTTTTTGAAGCTTTTTCTTTTCTAGAAGAATGGCATTTGGTCCCTATGGTGCTAACTTTGAATGGCATAATAGCAGTTCGCGTTGCTAACAAATAAGGCAACACATCCTGTAAACTTAAAGTGGGTCTGGAAAGCATGTTGAAACTCAGATTTACTGTCTGAATTACCTTCTGCTTTTCCTTTTGGCAGAGTGCTGTTGAGAGTACGGATGCTCTATTACTTGAAAGCTGAAGTGCTGGGGGAGGCAGCTGATAAAGCCTTTGAAGGAATCCCTGCCAAGTATGTTACGTTAGCCTTCTGGAGTTTTGCTTTATAATCTGTTGTGTTACAACCACAATATTGGAAGTATAGACAGCATGTACTTGGATTGCAGTTCTTGCATGTGCATAAGTTTTACACACACACACACACACACACACACACACACTCATATTGTAAACATCCTCTTAGTTAAAAGAGAATAAATGAATGAATGAATGAATACGCACACAGAGAGTTAAGAGCAAACTACGTGCATGTAGTCTATAGTGTTTGACTGAGTTCATATATTGTATAAGTTATAATTGTTTAATTATGATGTGTTGGATTCAGACATTACTAAGTGTTAAATAATGATTTACAACCACAATGATGGGTTCAGATAACAAGCACAAAACCAAACAAACCACATTAAAATATAGCATGACATATGAATTCAGTCTTTTTTAGCAGATTAAATAATATTGAACAAAAATAGTACTGCTTTGAAATTTACAAATAGTACTGTAATAAACAGTATTAATTTAATTTTACCTATTACCAAAGTATTCCAGGATTATAACAGAAAAGTTAACTGAACCAAATATGAACAAATTTGAATCATACCTATTGGTTTTCTTTTGAGTGAGAGTTGCCCCTTTCATAGTGTAGCTTAGGTAGATATGATTGATATATGAAAAAATGCTGAAATTCTATTGATTCAATGATTAGCATCAATATATACTTGTTAGCATCAATATATACTTATTAGTTAATTATTAACCCCATCAGTTTCAATTAAAAATACTACCACTATCAACTGAAGCAACCTCTTTGAATTAAGTGATATTTATTTTACTTATTTATTATTTTATTTATTAAATTTGTTTGCTGTTCATTTTGTTGCAAAGAGACTGGGTGGCTTACAACATCAAAATAAAGCTATAAATATAGATGTACAAATGTGTAAAATCACAATAAAATTGTAATAAAATACAAATTATAACTAAAACAAAAAGATGGGGAGAAAAGGAGTCGAATGTATGGGGGAGCGAAGGGGGATTGCTATTAAATGATCAACCACCTCCAATGTGATCCTCCCCCATAGGGGCTCCAAGCCAGAGGCCAGAGCCAGGTCTTCAAGTTTTTGCGAAAGGTCAAGAGAGTGGGAGCCAAACTCACTTTGGGGGCTAAATATTCCAAAGGGCTGGGGCCATGGAAGAGAAGGCTGTTTCCTGATCCCCATCAGACAGAATTCCTTGACTGATGGGATCCACGGCCTGTCTTCTCTGCCGGCATGGGTGCGGCAGCCTGTCCCATAGGGATGGTTCCTCAAGTATGATCTGTGCAGTTCTTTAAAACATCTGTGACTTTTCCCCAAATTTTGCAGTTGACCTCAATGAGAAGAGTTGCAGCTATTTTAAAGAGTTAGATGGAGGTAGTTAGATGTTGGTAGATGTGCTCTGAAGCACCGTTTAGAATCTAATTTGAAATGATGTCATACAGTACAGTTTGAGTGTGATTATAAAAATACCCAGACTTTAAAATAGCCTTTAAAAGCCAAATGCTAGATTAATGAATAATTATCAGAGCTGGTAATAAAGTACAGCTTTTTACAGTGGTTTCATATCGTTGTTTTACACAGAGTTTCATCAAGTCCTTTTTCTTAACATTCTTTAAGGTAAACCTTTTCTAAAATTAATTTAAACATGTGCCTAGCCCTGTGTATGACTGTTGAAATATGCTTGTCCTTTGCAGAGATTTAGATTTCTTGCTGCCAGACATTGACTATGTGGAGATTCCTGTGGACTGGTGGAATGCTGATGCAGATAAATCCCTCCTCATTGGAGTTTTTAAACATGGTATTTCCTTTTATGTGGGATGGACCTTTCGTAGACATTCCTCTTGTATAAAATGCTTTGGAGGAAATACTGTACTTCATTACTGGTGCAAGTGCAGCATTCTCTCCTGCCACCTCTCTTTTCAGGCTTCCATGAAAGCCTAAAAAAAGACATGCCAGTTTTAAGAGTTGTGCTGCTCTTGCACATCAGTATATATTAGATGCCTAAATAAAGATCAAATTCTTTTCTGTGGGAACTCCAATGACTACCTACCAGTGAATTGGATTTGTTAAATTTGTTGGACTTCTGAGGAAACACAAACAGTATGCTGCTGCAGCTCCTGTACAATTTGACCAAAGGAAAGTAAAGTAATAATATGTGATTATTAAGTAATAATATATAAAGTAATATAAAATTATATATAAAATTATAAAGTAATAATATGTGAGTATTATAGATTCAGATTGTGAAAAAGAATGTGTGAGTGATGCATTACATGGATTGTGATTTAAATACAGGTAGTCCTCACTTAATGTCCATTTGTTCAGCAACCAGCAACTATGATGATGCTGAACTAAGGGACTTATGATTGGCTGTTCTGGTTGTTGAAGCTTCTTTGTGGTCATGTGAACAGAATTTGGCTAAATTCTCCCTCCCATTTATGAGTGCCTTTTTTGGCCCCTTGCCTACCTGCCACAGTTGTCCTGCCACCTGGCTCTGCCTACTACTGCTATGTGCGCTGGCAAAGCAGTACTATACTGGCCAGGGCCTTCTTTCACATTGTCTTCTTTCATGTTACCTTTTTCCTTCTACTTGGGTCTTCTTTTTATGCTGCAAGTCAGGGCCTTCATTCAATGCTGGTGCAAAACAAGGAATCTTGTAGCTGAGGCCTTCTTTCAAATACCAGGCTTCTTTTGGTAATGAAGGCCCCAGGTGGGGTATGAACGTAAGCCCACCTGATGTGTAAATGGATTTCTTGGATATGGCATGTTTGGAAATCCTGGATGAGGTGCAAAAGGTCCCAGCTGGTGCAACAGTGATGTGTGATGTGACAGGTGTGGTGGGCATGTCTGGGTATTGGGAACAGGTCTGGTTAGGAAAAAGGGCATAGGTGGAGGGGGTGGGGAGTTCAAGAGGAAGCAGTTTGCTATCTCACTGAGGCTAAGGACTGGGAGGAACCAATCCTGGAATGGATTGGATTGGGATGGATCCTTTTCTAATGAACAGTGAGATTCAGTGTATAATGACAACCAAAATGGCTGGGATAGCCTTTGCTAAGTGATGTAGTCACTTGACATTCATTTGAATTTGTGCTTTATGACCACATCACTTAGGAATGGAAATTCTAGTCCCAATTACTGCCGTTAACCAAGAACTAGCTCTACGTGTCTCTGCATCTCAAAAATAGTTTTTAAATACAATATTTCATACATTTTCTTGTCTTACATGGTTGGCCTATGCTGAACACTACATGTTTGAAATCCTCTTTGGTTTCTTTAGGTTTTGGAGATTCACATATAAAATCAAAAATGGCACTGAATCCTATAAAGAAACTAGTCATTCTGCTTTTCCTTGCTTGTTTATGTGGTTTCTAAGGGAGTAGTGGTATGGCTTTAAGTTGTTCTTTGGCTAATACTGAACTGTTTTAATTATGTTATTAGGTTATGAACGGTACAATGCAATGCGAGCTGACCCAGCTCTGTGCTTTCTTGAGAAAGTCGGCATGCCAGATGAGAAACTGCTGTGTGCAGAGCAGAATGTCACTGATGGAGTACAGGATGCTCCAGAACAGTAAGTCAGACTGGGCAGGGAGAACCATCACAGGAATAGAGTTGCCTGAGAGTTTGTATTTCTAAAATAGTTAGTGCATTAGGGTATGTACAAAACCAAAAAATCTTGAATCCAAAACAACTACATTGTGTTTCAAAAGTTCTGCCAAACCTTTTTGGGTGGTCTATATTTCAACAGCACAAGACCCTAGAACATGTTAGTTGTTCTGGATTTGAATTGAAACTAAATCTAGAGGAATCATATGGCACAAAGTCAGGCAATATTAGTGTACTTCTGGCCCCTCCCCACCGTCCCCCAACATGGCTTGTCCCCTGAGTGCTTACTTATCAATTTTCCCAGTGCTTTACTTTTCCTGTCTCCCTATAGTTTCCACCATCACCAATGATCTTTTCATAGACAATTATTACTGATTCAGATTTTGTAATATGCATTGTATTTGTGTTCTAGTTACTCTTGTAATATGTCTAAAATGTTTTAAGAGTATAGTATTTGAGTTTTTAAATCCTCTGACAAACAAGCATCCCTTGAAATACTGTTAGGACTTATAGTAAAATCTCCTTTACATAATTTCTCCTCTTTTCCATCTATTTACTTAGAGCTTTGCGTACACATATAGAGCAGTAATCTTTGAAAATTAAATAGGAACAATTTTTAGTGTTTCTGTCACATTAAGACTGCAAAAACATGGGGATGGAATTGTGCTGTACTACATGCAAGTTCCTAAATTTCTGTATAAAGCAGATGCATGTATATAGCAGAAGTAAAAGAGCCAACACAATTATTACCTCAGTGATATTTGCTTTTGGAGAGCTTTATTAGAATGACTTGGACTTGCAAAGTTGCTACAAATTAATTTCATATTGGATTCTTTTCATCAGAGGAAATACAGACAAAGAAGAGAGCAGTGCAGATAGACTTGCTGGAATAGAGAAACAAGAGGTAAGTCCAAGGCACAAAGTGGATTGCTCATTCTATCTGTTTTCTGTTTTAAAGTTGTTCTGCAACTTGAAAAAAGCAAGTACCACCTTTAACAATTTTATTCTGGATCATATTGACCTTAAAATAGTTTTCAAGTAGATTCGCAGTAGTTCCTTTGCCACATACAAAAGTGATATGGATTTGATTTTTTCCTGTATATTTTAAGAGATGTAGCCAGTTTTCTCAGCCCTGCATTCCCTAAAGGAATGAAGATTGCAGTTCCCAGACTTCCTACTCAGCATTTCTAATTTATAGAAATAACATATCAGTCCCTAAATATTACTTGTTTTGTGTGTTCAAATTTGACCTAGGAGCCAGTATTTAAATTGCATTTTATTGATAGTAGCTTGTCTTTCCATAGGAAATTTCTGATACCTGTGGTCCAGTTCCTGAGAAGAAGGATGATAGTGTGGCAGGTGAGGCTGTGAATGTGAATGTTCCTTGAAATAAAATTATTGGCTCAAATAGCAGTTTGTTAGCTTTTCTAGTGTAACTGTTGTCTATAAAAAGTCTACCATAGAAAACATAATTCAAATATCATTAGGGAAAAACTCAGTAATATTGGAGATATATTTCTCTAAATATTAGCTGCTTCTTTAAATGCTTTCATTTTTCTGTCCTTTGAATACTTAAAATTGTTTAGAACAGATGTTGATGTACAGCTGACCACAGCAGGCCATTTTAATAAATTGTTTGCAAAGTAGTTTGCAATTTAAGATCAAGTTTGCTTTATTCCATTTATGCATACCTATCTGTGTGCATTTTTTTTATCATTCACCTTCAGTTTTTGTTACTATTGTTATGAAAGAGACTGAGTAAAGCAAAATAAACAAAATAATGCTATCAAAGACTTGAATGGAGTCATTTGTTTTAGGCCATCTAGTCTAACCCCCCAAGAGATATCATCTATAAGAGATGGCTGCCTAAGTCTAGTTGACCATTTCTACCAAAGGATAATTGACTCCATTGTGGAACTTCTATTGTTAAGGAATGTTTGAACACTGAAGGACTCAAAAGGAAATGTTGAGTGCCTGTCACAACCACAGAACTAAGCTAGTGCAAAGAGTGATTATTGCCTTCAAGACATACTCAGCCATAAATAAATGAAGCATATTTTAGCTTGTGAAAACTTAGCCAGTTATAATTCTGTGTTTCAAGGGAATTCAGGAAATTGGGTTAATTGGGTTAAGTAAATCAGAGTTCATATGAATATGCTTCATCAAGCTATATATTCCAATATATATAAGTGAATAGAGCAGGGGTGTCAAAGTTAAGGCCTGCGGGCCAGATCTGGCCTGCAGGGTGCTTAGATGTGGCCCATGGAGCCGCCCTGGAAACAGTGAAGGACTGGCCTGTGGTGCCTCTGCCAGTGAAAATGGAGCTCAGGAGAGCCATGTACGGCCTTCCCGAGCTCCATTTTCACTGGCAGAGCGCTCCAGCCATCACAGGAACCCCCAACACGAGTGACGTCAAGCTGGCCATGCGAACCCTGGCCACACACCCCTAGCCCCCTGAGATCAAACACAGCCCTGATGCGGCTCCCAATGAAATTGAGTTTGACACCACTGGAATAGAGGATGTCTGTGAAAGGATTCTTCAGGTTGTGTTAAATACTAATAACCTTGCTGATGTTTGAAGCCCAGGATGGCTCCAACCCAGACAAATCCAGTTGGCCTGTGTCATCTGCTCTCACAGCCAGACTTCGGCGTCTAGTCACTATCTATCAGCGTTGCAACCGCAAAGAATTGCCTTCTAGACCTGACGTTATTGGAACTTGTAAACATGGCTATTGGCTCCAAGAGGAAATGATTAGGAGAGCCAATGAAATGGATTCTATGAACAATGAAATACAAAAGAGGTAAACAGAGTAAACTGTAAAGATCGGCCTTAAGCTTATTTGGATATTGCTAATTCTGAACAACTGTCCCCTATTCTCTGGCTTGTCATTTTGATTGTAATCACACAGATACTACTGTGCGATTAGATGTCTGAATTCATATTTTGACTTTAGATTTTGGTATAATGTAAATCCAAAATGTAGGCTGCACATGTTTTAATACATATATTCTAAATATGCTTATTGTGATCCTCTGAAGTCACTTTCTGGCAAGTATTGGAAACTATTTTCCCTGTTTTGAACTTGAAAACATAGAATAGTCACTTGAACAGTTGCATGGCATTATTCTCCATTTTCTTAGCTTCAAACTTAATGAAACTCCAAGGATTACAGTCATGCTTAAAATTTGTGAACCCGTTTGTGTTTTCAATGTTTCTGTATAAATATGATTTAAAACATGACTTGTTCTCCATACTAATCTTAGAACTAGATAACGAAAACTCAGCTAAACAAATGAGTCAAAAGCATACTTGTTCATTTATTTAGGAAAATCCAAAGGTACATTTCGACATATGGCAAAGGTATGTGAAACTTTGCTTTCAATAATTGTATTGCCCCTTGGGCAATAACAACTGCAACTAAACATTTCTGATAACTCTTGATTAATCCTACATGTCAGTCAGTTTGGAGGAACTTTAGCCCATTCCTCTTTACAAAACAGCAACTCGGGGATTTTGGTGGACTTTTTTGCAGAAATGCTTGCATCAGGTCCTTCCACAACTTTTTGCTAAGATTAAGGTCAGGACGTTGATTCAGTCATTCTAAAATGTCTTCTGCTTTAACAATTCTTCAATCATGCAACTTATGTGTTTGGAGATTGTCTTGCTGCGTGACATTTTCCTGTAGAATTTGCTAATACAATTCAGAATTCATGGTTCCACCAATGGTAGCAAGCTCTCCAAGTCCAGAGGCAGCAAAGCAGGCCAAAACCACAATACTGCCATTGCCATGTTTCATGAATGGGATAAGGATGCTAGATACAGGGTTTGCCTTTTGCCAAACAACACTTTTATTTCAAACCCAAATGTTCCACTTTGTTCCCATCTGTACAAAGACATTCTTCCAATAACCTTCTGGCTTATTCCTGTAGTTTTTCACAAACTGTAGTTGAACAGCAATGTTCTTTTTGGAGAATAGTGACTTTTTCCTTGCAACCCCTGCATTGCACATTATTACTGTTCAGTGTTCTCCTAATGGTTATTATCCTAGGGTTCTTTGAGGCCTCCAAGAATATTACATAGGAGTAATACTCTTGGAGTGATCTTGGTTGGTTGGCCACTCTTGGGGAGGATAACCATGGTGTTGAATTGTCTCCATTTGTATCTGTCTGACAGTGAACTGGTGGACTGAAAAGACTTTGGAAGCAGTTTATAACTTTTTTCCAGTCTGGTGAGCATTAACAAATGCTGTGGGTTTTTTTGGAGATCCTCAGAAATCTCCTTTGTTCAACCATGATACATTTCCATATACGTGTGCTGTGAAGATCAGACTTTGAAAATGATTTCCCACAATTTTGTTCTTTAAAAGAACATTCACATTTACAGCTGATTATCATCCCATTGATTGAAACATTTGACTCTTAATTTCTCCTTCTAATGAACTGATAATTCTAGAGGTTCTCATCTTTCTGCTACACACAGAAATATATAGCTTTGGATCATTTTTCTTGATATAATGAACATAGAATGTTTTAATTATTTCTTTAATTGGCTTCTCTTTATCTTTATCTAGGAGAAAAGATCACATTTTATTATGCAGAAATATTGACAATTCAAAGGGGTTCACAAACTTTTAAGCACCACTATATTTGGCAAGGAAGGATCTAAATCAGGGGTGTCCAACCTTGGCAACTTTAACTCCTCTGGGAGTTGAAGTCCACAAGTCTTAAAGTTGCCAAGGTTGGACACCCCTGATCTAAATTATATAGGCCCAAATCAGTTCTTCCCTGTTAGGCAGGATAAGCAGATTCTGTTGCACGATGCTGCAGTGGTACACAACAGTACATATTATGAACTTTTCTAGGTTTCCCTTTAGGAAATATAAGAGTATTGGGTGCTGTTTCCTGAAGGTATTCTGAGGATGTTCAGTCAGCAGTGCCAAATGATAGGTTCTCCAATAGCATTGTCTTGTAATAAATAAAATGAATCTTTTCAGTAGATGAATTTGAAAAGAACTATAGGAATGTCAGAACCAAATAAGATTATTAATTTATTTTACATTAGTTGCCACAGTTGTTAGTTGTTAAACAAAAAAGAAACCTTAAGTTTTGTCCTCCTTCAGTCATGTAATACCTCCTTTGCCCATGGAAAGGGGGATGAGACACAGCAAGAGATTTCTGCATACAAATGGTTTTATAGAATAGGTACAAAATGCCTTTCTGATCAATATTTAAGGAAGAAACCTGGTATTTATGTTTTAATAAACTGGGATTATACTGAGAAACTGGATTGTGACAGGGCCGTGTTCCTCATAATTGCTAGTACTAAGCTGTTTTCAACACATAGACTTCTTTCATGATCAAAATTAATTCCAAACTGCAAACATGGAAGAATTTCTGGGAGTGGAATGATATATAAATACAATAAATAATAATTAAATCATTGGGATGAAAATGCAATTTTTATATATTTATTTGTATTTCTCATGCATTCTTCAGATGGACCAGAAGAGAGCAAGCAGATTTCTATCGCACTGTCTCTTCATTTGGGGTCATTTATGAGCCAGAAAAGAAAGTCTTTGATTGGACTCAATTCCGATCCATTTCACATTTGGAGAAGAAAACTGATGAAAGTTTAGAAAAATATTTCTATAACTTTGTTGCTATGTGTAAAAATGTTTGTCGGTTGCCCCACTGGAAAGATGATGGTGAGTAAGAAACATTCAAGGGTTGCTTTTGAGTATTTCCAGCTTAAAATTTCTTTCATTCCATTTTTTATACTTTTATAATTATCATGGCTTCTGAGTGTCTTCGAAGTATCTCTCTCTTTTGCTGTAAATATGCTTTCCTTCCATTTCAAAGATTCCAATGTAGTTTCATCTTCAGATTGAAAGCTCTGAAATCCAAGGAGACCATTTATCACTAAGTGAGGCCTTGAAATGACCAAGGAGGCTAGGATTGAAGAGATTAGGACTCAGTCCCACTCTCACTCAAGGAAACTCACTTTTGGAGTGGTCACTTTTTCTCAATATGACCTGCTTCTCAGGGTTGTTGTTGAGATTAAATTAAGGGGAGATCCCCAGATATAGTGCTCTTAGAAGAGTGATATATCTGTCAATTATTTGAAAGCTTTTGTTTATGTATGGGGGCTTGAGTCCCCTCTTTGTCTAGGCTGATGTGAACTGTAATGGCCCCAATATATGTAGCTGGGCATCCCAGGCTATAAGCCAGGGGTGGGCAACTATGGCCCTTTTATGAATTATGGACTTCAACTCCCAAAATTCCTGAGCAAGCCATGCTAGCTCAGGAATTTTGGGAGTTGAAGTCCACAAGTCATAAAGGGGCCATAGTTGCCCACCTCTGCTATAAGCTATCTTCCTTTTTCTGAACTATTTTTCCTCAATGTCATCTTATGCTATAGCTTTGAACCCTAGAGTCATTATCAATTATTAGATATCCTGATACAGAAAATTTATTTCAGTTTGATTTAATTTAAAACTATTCTGCTACAGCATCCCCCTCCCCCTCCTTACTCTCTCTAGCATATGTTTTGGTTTTATCTATTGTTTCTTTATATTCTATTTGTGTAGGCCCAACAGATCCCAATATTTATGTGGAACCCATCACAGAGGAACGTGCTGCAAGGACACTGTATCGAATTGAACTCTTGCGGAAGATTCGTGAGCAAGTATTGAGATGTCCACAGTTACATGAAAGGCTCAAACTTTGCCGCCCAAGCCTATACCTCCCTGTGTGGTGGGAATGTGGCAAACATGATCGGGATCTGCTAATTGGTACAGCAAAGCACGGACTGAATCGCACAGACTATTACATAATGAATGATCCACAGTTGTCGTTTCTGGATGCCTATAGAAATTATGCTCAGAATAAAAGGACAGGGGTCCTTGGAGAAGAACACTTGTGCTGTCACCACCAAGCAAATTCTAAACTATATTATTCATCTTTGTATAATCAAGCAGAGAGAAAGCAGGCACCTGCAGAGGCAGAAACAGATAACTGTGCTAAGTTAATGAACTCAGGGAATGATCTTTTGCAGGCAGAAAACATCTCTCAGGATGGCAGCTGTGAAAATTTCATGTCTAAGGTCCGAAGTATGATTTCCGCTAACTATGATGAGAGTTCTTTGCCTGACTCTTTGTCATGCATGCTGTATGATGAAAAGGCCTGCAACAGTGAGCACAGTTCTTTTGCTCGTGACAGCCCTAGCTGCACAGATATCAGCAGCAATGCTACCAAAGTGGCAGAGGGCAAAACAGATGGGGATGAAGACCTCTCTAGCTGTGATGCTGAGACCATACGAGAGTCCACCTACTTGGATCATTTGCAGTTTGGCAGTGATCAGTTGGAAGGTCAACATATAGGACAGGAGCTTTCAGAGAAGGAGGCAAAGCCTTCTGAGAGTTTTGCTCAGGAAACCTGTAATGCCCTTCAGCATATGGAAAATCAGTATATTAGCCCAAAAGCAGTTCCGTTTGAAAGAGATGGTATGGAGAGTGTCCTGAGCATAGGGGTCTATGGTCCAAGTCTTCATAATTTTGATATTAAAGTACAACCTGAGAAGAGATTGATGGGCTTATTGCATGAAAAGAGTTTGGAGGAGAAATTAATGCAGAGTCAAAGCCATAGTGAAGAGGAGGAGGAGGAAGAGGAGGAAGAGGAAGAGGAAGATCATCTGGAAACCGTAGCTGACATTGGGAAAGATAGAGGAAAAGCCAAATGTAGCACACAGGAGGAACAGAAACACAATTCATGTATTCTCACCACTCTGGATGCATTAATGGAAGAAAGGAATAAGGTCCTAGTTGAATCAGTCTCAAGTGAGCTGGCAGCATCCAAATATGATAGTGAGCCAGGGATGGGTGAGGATGATCAAGCTGAATGTGAAAGCCTTGAGGAGCACACCCCAAGCTTGCAGGAGATTCAGACCTGTCATCACCACTACCACCACTCTGCAAGAAGCCAGGCTTCAGCAATTCAAGTGGAACTCCTGAAGTCACACCCGGTTTGCATGGAAGGAGACCTCTGGGGAGATGATTCTGAGGAGAAGAGAGAAAGTCCTATTACTCAATCTCTTTATGAGAGTGAAATAAAGAGAGAAGAAGAAGAGTGTGAGCACCAAGACCTAGACAAGAGGGATGGAATCCGTCAAAATCAAGGTAGAATATTGTGAATAAATATTTCAATTCTTTACAATTTTCAATTTGGGCACATATTGGGCTAGAAATGTTCACATCAGTAAAGATGATGCTACAGTTTGACACTTTGAGGCATCAGGGCTTCCCATTTATTGTTAATTAAAATAATCTAAAAGAGAAAAATAGATATTAGCAAAAGGAGTTTTCTACTCCATTTTAAAAAAGGATGAGAAACTCATGTAGCTGTGATTGCTAATTAATTGTTGTAATTCTCTAGGATACTATTTAAAGCAATCATGAAAAAGTAAGTGCACCCCGTGTAAGATTTTTCCTTTTTAAACATTTGTAGCCATGTCAATATTTTAATCATCATTCAAACAAAATATTAAGATGCAATTGGGAAAATATGAAAAAAATGATTTGCAATTATTTATTCAACAAAAAAATTAACAGATATGCCAGTTCCTTCTGTATTAAAAATAAGTAAGTATAAAGCCCTACATGATATAGAGCAGTGGTGGCTAACCTTTTTGGGCTCCTGTGCCAAAAACTGCATGTTTGCATGCCAGCACTCAAAAGGCAATGTGTGCCCTCCCATGTCCCCTGTGCATGCGCACGCACAATCCCCCACCGCCATCCTTTACTTGCACTGCACCTCCCAGCTGATTTTCAGCTTGTTTGAGGCCTTTTTTGGCCTCCAAGAGGCTTGAGGAAAGCTTCTGCAGGCTTTGCAGGCCAAAAAATGGGCCCGTTTTGTCACTTCCATTGACAAGCCTCTGGGAGCCTGAAAAAGGTCTCAAACAGGCCGAAAATCAGCTGGGAGGTGCACGCATGCACTGTGAGGTAAGTTTGCCTGTGGCTTGTGTACCAGCACAAATGGCTTTGTGCCACCTGTGGCATGCATGCCATAGGTTCGCCATCACGGGTATAGAGTCTGGTTCCTTTAGGGATTCTCCCATATCTTCTGCCCAACTGGTTTAATTCTGCAAAGTTGGTGCACTTCGATTAAACAGTCATCCATTGGGGCCCCAGGAAATGCACTTTTTCTATAGTAGCACCTGTCCTCTGGAAAAAGTTCTGCCCCTTGAAGACCTGGGTCTTCACCCAAGCCATTGGGGAAGGAAAGTTAGACCCATCATTTCATTCCATCTGGTTTGTTGTGCTTGCCATTTTTTATCTTTCTCTTTAATGTTTTATTGGTTTTATTGTAATTTCTTGGATTGCTGTGAGCCACCCAGAGATTTTTAAAATAGGTGGCATACAAGGTTAAATAATGTTATTGTTTAATAGTAATAATTATGCCTTTGGCTCTACCTCTTATTGCCCCTTCAGCAGAAACAGGCTCAAGTAGGGGATTCTTATAATTGACTAGCATTCTCTGACATCGACTGGGAGGAATAATTTTTCCCATTTCTCTGTACAGAAGGTTTTCTGCTGTGTGATCTTTGAGTGTTTAGTTTTTCAGTTAACTATTAGCTACAGTGTCTGAAATCTGTTGTCAAGTTTGAAGAGTTCACTAAATTATTTGATGAATATTTTATTTTCTTCAGGAATGTTTCAGATCTGTAGTCTATTACAGTGTTTACTGTTCATTTTATATTTCAAGTTCTAATCCATATTTAGACATTTTTCTGCATAACAGTACTGCTGTTTGACTCAGACTTTCATCCTTCTGAGGTCAGTAAAATGAGGACCCAGATAAACCGCTTAGAGAGAGCTATAAAGCACTATGAAGCAGTATATGTCTAAGGGCTATTTTAGGAGTGAAGAAAGCCCCGAAACAGTGAATACTGCAACTGACATCAAAGTATATTTTATTTCAGTCATTTGTTGAGAGTCATTAATGTACAGTAGTAGTTTCAAGTCTACTTTTTTTGTAATTTTAGATGGCTTTGAGAAGTTTTCTGAAGATGAAAGTAAGAGCTCGGCATTTGCTGTTCCTGGGGACAGTGATGAACTTCATGATGTTCGGGCACCTACTATAGCTCAACTTTTACAGGAGAAGACACTCTACTCTTTCTCAGAGTGGCCCAAGGTAACTTTGTATTTTCAGTATGCATAAATAAAGGATTTAGATCAATGCTCAGTGAGAACTGAGAGTAACTTTCCATATCTTCTCAAGATGTTTTTTTTTCTACATCAACAGTATCTGGAATTATATGGTTTGCCAGGTTTATCTTTTAGAGCAGTGGTCCCCAACCTTTTTTGTACCGGGGACCAGTTTCACGCAGAAACACTTTTTCAAGGACCGGGGGGGGAGACACTTTTTCAAGGAGGGGGGAGGGGGAGGAGTCCGAGTTTGGTGGTTTGCTTGCAGACGTTTCATTACCTGACTAGATAACATCTGATGTTGTTGCCTAGTTGGGTAATAAAACGTCTGCCAGCAAACCACCAAGTTCAGGGAGGCTCAGGACAAGTCCCTGCAGGATGGCTGAGAAGCCCCGCCTCTCAGCCCTGACTCCCTCAGCCTCATCCCTCAGGTGTCTGTCTCCCTCCCTCAGCCTTATCCCTCAGCTCCTCCAAAGCGCCCGTTCACCCCACCCGCCGCCGCGGTTCAATCCAGTGCTCCGTTCTGCCTGCCTGCCTGCCTGCCTTCATTTCTGGTTGTTTCGGAGCAGCTTCGGCTGAGTAAAAGAGGCAAATAGTTATTATTCTCAGCCAAAGCTACTCCGAAACAACCAGAAACGAAGGCAGGCAGGCAGGCAGAACGGAGCACTGGATTGAACCGCGGGCGGTGGGGTGGGGGTGAATGGGCGCTTCGGAGGAGCTGCGCCGACAGGAAAAGCTACCCTGCTGGCTTCTTTGAAGCAGTTTCTTCCTGGGCTGGTGGAGGAGCAAGAGAGTGACTGAGAGAAGAATGAGGCGGGAGGAAACCAAAGCCGCTGAGCCGGAGAGCAGGACAGGCTTTGGTTGCTTCCTCCCTCCCCTTCTTTCATTTGAGTCCTTGATCCCTGATCCCAGCAGCATTCACCGAAGGCGAAGAAAGCCGCCATTTTTATTTTATTTTTATTTTCTTTGCGGCCCGGTACCAAATGATCCACGGACCGGTACCGGTCCGCGGCCCGGTGGTTGGGGACCCCTGTTTTAGAGCATTCTCTAAGGAAGATAAATCAAGTGAAAAAATGGTGTCCTCCTCATTGGAAAAGAGGACTTATTTTAATGAGTCTTCAGCCATCTCAGGTTTGTCTTGTTGACTGGATTCACAGATCATTCTAAACTGCAGAAACCATATTAAAGTTTTCTTTATTTCTATACTTCATACAGGAAGGTGCCAATTAATATGAAACTAACGATGTTTTCTACGTAGCTCTGATTTATTTCTGTAAATTGGACATTCTTCTGACATGCTACTTATGTTATACTCTGTTTTGATAGACATGCATGTTACTTTCTACAGCTATTTGTGTGTTTTATTATGCAAAGTAAGATGTTTGGTATGTGTGATTCTAATGGCAAGCCATCATTTGGAGGGGGTCAGTCAAGTTCACAACTCCTTTCCTTTGTGAACGTATGTAGTACTAATTCCCTGTTTTTCATATTTATAAAGATTAGGTCATTTCTCCTTTGAAAAAAAATATTTTAAAGTACATATTATTTTTAAAAAGACAAGAAGAGATGTTCATCTCATTTCATCATTGGCCATTCAATCAGTAAGATTTGGTGGCAATCTTCCTTCATAGTATCTACCATCTTTTCTTTTATTTGCCTCCCCAACTTGATTCCCTCGTCCTAAAATGCAATTCCAAGAGAGTATCATGTTGAAGAAACCTATCGTTGCCTTCATAGATATAAACTAATAATCTCATACTTTTTTGTAACATGCTATCTCTTAAATGCATAGGTTCTTCATATGGTATGTACTGTATTCATAAGAGTGACTATGTGTCTGCATTCCCAGGCCTGGGACATGATAATATTCTTGATAAACAGAATAGTAAATGCACAGCTCAATCAACTTCTTAACATCCTATATGAAAAGAGTTCTAGGTTGAAAATGTTCACTAATTTTACTTTTCCCACGCATTATGAGAGTATGCCAACATATACAACTGAACGAAGAATATCTATTATTTGGCAGGATCGGGTGATCATTAACCGTATTGACAACATCTGTCATGCAATCTTAAAGGGAAAGTGGCCTTCTTCCAGTCAATCTTTTGACATACCATATATAATGCCCACTCCTGCCTTAGTCAGCAGTACTTGCAATAGGAGTGGCTATACTGAACCAGAAGTCTCTGAATCCAGTTTCAGCAATGGAGTGTTAGCTACACAGCTCCCAAAGGTAAGCTTGCATATTCATTCTATTAAAAGTTATTTGTATCATCTTTCAGATTTCTGTTGCTACAGAGAAAACTATTGCATATTTCCTGTTTCACTGTAATGTACTGATATATTTGGTGTATTAAGGTTATGTGGCAGACAATGAAGGCCATTAATGTAAGCTCCCAGAGAGACCTCATTCACATTATTTATTAGTGATCCAAATATCCAGTTAGTGATATAACTCCTTAGTGGGAAGTTGCATCTCTTTGATGTTTGTAGAAAAAAATTGAATGGGAGTTCCCTGAATATATTGGGAAAATATAAGATATGAATACTTTGTTAATTCTGCTTTTAATTTAAATTAAATTTGAATGTGATACTACCACTCTAGAGGAGATTGTTGCTTTCTTCAAGACAATTTTCTTAACATTTTCGGCAAAGGAGGGAATGATGGAGGAGCAGAAGTCAACTTTTCTAACTGTTACGGCCATGGAGACATCCCTTTTGTAAAGGGCTGCTATAGATTCTGTAGGTGTACATTATGTATACCGCTAATCATAAAAAGTGACTTTTCTGACTCTGGTTTTAACCACAGGAAACTTTTCTGGCTCCCACCTTTGTCAAAGATGAATCCAAGCACCGGCAATCATATGAATTTGAACTGGAGAGAGATGCCAAGCACCGGAGTCTTGATCAGCTGGTAGCCTCCCACTCCCATCCTTCAGCTGCATTAAATGGCTGGCGGGATACAGTAGATCTCTCAAGAGTGCCAGATGGAACTTCAGCAAGCAGCACTCCGTTTTCCATGAGCACAAATATACCTAAGCTAGGGACAATGAATGCTCTGCAGGGCTCCCTTGGCATGGACTTGTCTGGAATCCTTCAAGCGGGGCTTATTCATCCTGTCACGGGGCAGATTGTCAATGGAAGCTTAAGAAGAGATGATGCCGCTATCAGAAGACGACGGGGTAGGAGAAAAAATGTGGAAGGGATTGACCTGATACTTTTGAAGGAGAGAAGCCTCCATACAGGGCTGCCTGTGAGTACAAATCCCCATACTCATTTCTTATTTTCACTTTCCTTTGGACAATGGACCAAACTCCCAGTGGGCACTTGTTACAGCCTTTGGAGACTACAATTGTTGAAAGCTGCTTTGGAGACCCAGACTCAGCAGAAAGACAAGCTCACTAGCAATAGTTTTAAAAAATCTATCATGATAAACAACTAAACCCTTCTGGCTTCCTGAATCAACTATCCCATAATCCCTACTATTGCACTCTTTCACAATCCTGGATGTGGAGACAGTACTTTTGGCCAATGTCACCTGTCTCTCTTTACAGAGAAAATTACTCTGTGTAAAATTTAGAGGAATACAATTGGAAACATTTCTTTTTGCTTCCAGCTTTCTTGCTTTTTTTGTAGCCAGTAGAGTGGCTGAAATGTAAGCTAAATTCACCATCAGAATGAAACTGGTGGTTTCAGAAGATAAGGTTATGTATATCAAGGTTAAGCACCTAAATGAGAATTTAGGACAATGGAGAAATGTAAAATCTCATGAATCCTGCTTTAATCACAGCTAATCTCCAGACATGAATCCTTATGTCTAGACACATTCTCAGTGCAAGATAAGATTAAGATACAGGGAATCAGCTCACATTAATCCATGATACAATATTTTTAGCCAAGCCTAATTTCCATCTAGTTCCATTTTTTTCTAGATGGTGATTTCCTTTCAATTCTCCAGTCGTTCTGCAGGCTGGATGATATTTCTTACTTAACTGCAGGGGTGGGATCCGACCGGTGTAACTGCCGGTTTGGTGATTTTACATTTTGTGCACACGTGTATATCGTCATCAGCTAGCTGCCTGGACAGCTGAGCAGTGCTGCATGCAGGTGCACAGCGGTTGAGAAGGCACTTTTTTCCTGCTTTTTCAACCGCAGCTTGTTGCGTAAAGCAGCTGCGGTTGAAAAAGCAGGAAATAAAGGTCAGGTAAGAGCCCGGACGGGCGGGTGGGCCAAAACAACAGCAGACATAGAACCGGTTCTATGTATGCTCTCTGTCTGCTGCTCTTCAGAACTACCGGTTCTACAGAGGTGGACAGAACCAGTAGTATCCCACCCCTGCTTAGCTGAGGCATCTCTTCCTGGAATAAAGACAAAAGAACAAAACCTAAAGGAGTGGGACTCCTTTCTTTTAGGAACTCACCTGAGGAGGTGGCAGTTGGATGCTTTTGATTAGTTACTTCAAGTTTGAATTTCCCAGGCTTTTCTGTAGGAGGACAGCTGTGTTAGGTGTACATTGTCAAAAAATCAGAAAAAGTCTGGTGGCATCTTCTCTAACATATTTTATTAAAAGTCACATGCTGTTGTTAGCTGCTGCTGATCAGAAATGAATTTCTTATTTTTTTTTGCCAGACTTTCTTGGCAAAAGGTTCTAGAGGTTTAGCTTCGATGGATTTAGTCTTGTAGCTGAACCGTGTGGATTATTTTCTCCTCTTTCAATATCCTTTCTGATCATCATAATACCACATACCCAAAACAGGAGGATACATCAAATAGAATTAGTAATTAACACAAATAAAGCAATCATATACTGTTTTATTGTAGTGCGATGTGATAGTCAAATCTTTTAAAAAACTGAAAAGTTTTATTATAAGCAGAACAACTCAGACAAATTAATCAAATAGCTCAAAAGTACTATTCCTTGTTGCTTTGATGAAAGGAGTCTAAACCAATTATTGACAAGCAACACATAGCAATAGTAAAGTGTAGTAAATCTTTTGGCCATCCTTCACATGTGAAAGGTCCTTCATTCTCAGTACCTTGATAGATTCCAGCATAGCCAAGAATAACATAGGCTTCCAGATTGGAGGAGAGGCGTGTGCCTATTTTCTTCCCATCTTCCCCAGACATGTTTTTCTTTCTCGGCTGCTACTGCTATCTTATTACACCATATCCCTATTCTGTGGATTTTTTTCCTTTAGGTATTAAGTCCAATAAAAGCATTAAAGCAATTGTGTCTTATTGCATTAAGAGCAAGTAATACATATAATAAATCTAAGAACAGTTGGGATCCTAATACTTATGGGGCTTCAGCGGGGTCAAATAATAGCATTAAGCTGAAGTGGGAGAAGAGCTAATTTTCTGAAAGTTTCTATGCAATCATTAACCCAGATTAAATAATGATAAATACAAAATTTGAAAGATTAAATCCCTCTTTCCTTACAAGCAATTGTAATTTATGCAGTAAAAATCTACATCTATACATTAGAATTTATATCTGAAGCATGCCTTTTTCTCTGTTTCTCCTCCTTATGTTACTCAGGAAGATGAAGGTCAGACTGTAACAAGTAATTCTAATTCAGATGGGCCAGTTATAACTACCTCAAGTCAACAGACAGTTCCATCTACTAATGTCCAGACAGATAAGATTGTTCCAAACAAGAGTCTTCTGGATTGGCTGAGACAGCAGTCTGATTACACCCTTGAAATCCCTGGCTTTGGCACAGTAAGTGCAAGTTTTGTATTCCAATGCTGGACAGTATTATTTGGGATTCACTCATATTCACTCTTTCTTTTCCTTTCAGAATTTTATAGAAAAGCCTAAACAGAGAAGGCAGCGTTGTAAAGATCCTAGCAAGCTAGACATAAATTCTCTCACTGGAGAGGAACGGGTGCCTGTGGTGCACAAGGGCACAGGGCGGAGGGTAAGTGGAAGCATTCTTACAAATAATGTAGTCTTTGGCTTGAGACAGTAGAGCTTTTTCTGCCTTTATTTTACACCATACCGTTCCAATCAGTCAGTCAGTCCACAATCTGGAAATTTGATCTGGGTCTTCATCAGTCCATTTCCTTTTAGGGAAGGGAGTGAAAATTCTAAGATTTGTCTTTCATTTCTTCATTACAGTTCTGTGCTTTGTGCACTTGAACTGCATATGCGAAAGGAGTAGCACTAGAATAATTTAAGTATAAGTGTTCTAGTCTCCAAATAGATATGGTTCTTGTAAAAACCTTGGCCTGGTGTTTATAGACTGCTTTCTTTCTGAAATTGGGAATTGCTAAGGAAAGATAATCTTTTTTTTAAAAAAAAGGTTGGAACTGTATCAATTCAGCAAACTGATTATTAAAACCTGGAAAGTTTAGTTAGCAGTATTATATGGCAAGCTACAATTATTTGCTGATTAATTTGTTGGCTGAGAAAACAGGTAGTATTAAGGTGATTTCCCCAGAATGCATTGTAGGAATTAAATAGAGACACAAGCAATAGGTGGAAATTTATACCACTATTCTCATGCTATAGCCTTAGGAAAGCACATATAAGCTAGATTCTAACACCTTGAATTTTGTGTCTTATCACCTGACAAACCTCTCATCACATTGTTGAGTTCATATTGGTTAGTAAATACATAATATTTGATTTATATCACTAGGTTCTTTCCTAGTAAAATAAAGGTAAAAATTCTTTGTAGAGCAATTGTTAAGAACAGAGAGCTCTAGACAGTTTTTGTAAAAGTTCAGTTTTAGTTTTAAACTGTCTCCTGAACATGATTAGGATTTTTATATTACTGCCTCTAAAGTTTCCTGAGGAAGAACAAATATTAGTTGCTCCTCCCCTTTAAGAGTATTTGTTTTAAATACTGTATAAACTATATTTCTTCTTTCTGTCTGAAGTGTCTTCCCACATTGTGGCATTCATTAGTACAGAGTAAGCTGGGAAAGTAGATATTTATTTTCTTGTATAAGGTATTAACTGCATAACCTAAACGAATCTCTCTTTTTTAAAAAGACAAGAAAAATAAGTAGCGAGCTAAATATTTGAATGCTTAATTTTGTGGCTTAGAGGTTGTATGCAAAAGCGGTCACTCTTTCCCTGTTGTTTTGCAGTTAGGGGGAGCCATGGCACCAGCTTTGAAGGAGTTACCAAGGTGGCTTGATGCAAACATGGAGTATGCTGTTGCAGCAGACTGGTCTGACATAGTTAAGCTTTCAGTAAGTAAAAACATTTGGGAAAATCTGTGCCATTACAGATATTCCTTGATTTACAGCCACAATTAGGTTTGAAACTTCTATTGCTAAGCAGTGCAGTCATTAAATGACTCATCGTATGACTGCAACCTATTTTACAATCTTTTTTGCTGCAATCATTAAGTGAAACACTGTGGTCATTAAACAAATTCACTGAGTGAATTGTCAGAAGCCAGCTTGGAAGCTTGCAAATGGTGAATGCTGCAACCATTATGCATAAATACATGATGGTGCCAAGCACCTAAATTGTGATCATGTGACCACAGGGATGCTGACAGTATTATGCAAAGACCAGTTGTGAGTCACTTTTTTCAGCACAGTGATAACTGAACAGTTAATAAACATTTTTTTTGTTTTATCTTCTTTTCCCTACCCTTCTATTTTCATGGACAAGTAGAATAGTTTCTAATATATGTGTTAGTGTTTGGGGACAAACCCCCAAGCAGAGTGCACAGCAGCAGTCAAGCCAGGCAGCCAAATGAGAGAGAGGCTGGGCCCAAGAGTATACACACACTGGAGACAAACACACTGTTTGTAGTTTTAAATAGTTATTTAATTCATTTAGAGTTTAAGCATTGTCATTCAGTCCATATGTCATTTTCCAATATATCCATCCAGTAACTTAGTTCATTAACTAGTCAGTACAAAGTCTTTATCTGCTTGTAAATCTTCTCCTTCCGATACCTTTCTCTCGAAGACAACGCTGAGTATACACAGGATATCAGCTCACCAAGTAAACAGTCCTTTTGTTCAGTAGAAACGGTATCAAGCACAGTAGCCAACAAGCAGACGTCTCTAACAGGAGTAAACAGCAGGCAGCAGACAGCAGAGAGACCAGGACCAGTGACCAGGAACCAGTAACCAGGAAGTGTTACGTTTCTCTCACTGCTTCTTATTGCTGCTTGCAACCGCACCCTTAATTATCTAATTACATTGCAGTTTGGTGCTTAAAGCTACAAACACTTAAACCTAGGTTTATATATTTAGTCACCCAAACCTAGTTGGTGTATCCATATACCCAACATTCTCCCCTTTTGGGTGATATAAATATATAATACCTTTACAATCTAAACCCATACTTTTCACAACTCTCTAGGTGCTTAATGGCACCTTGGGCTTTAGTAAAATTATCAGCTATATTGTCCTCCGACATGCAGTACTCCAGCTGTATCATTTTACTCTTTACAGATTGTCTAACGTTTAGATACCTTAAATCCGTATGCTTGCTCCTAGTTTTCACTGCAATATTTGTGGCCATTTGAATTGCTGCCTGATTATCTTCATGTACAATTATAGGATAATTTACAGTTATACCCATATCATTCATCATTTGTTTATACATAATTAACTCAGTACATAATAGCGATAAACAGGAGAATTCTGCCTCCATAGTAGACAAACTTATATGCTGTTGTCTTATTGACTTCCAACCTATTAATGTCTTACCCAGCATTATGGCTGTTCCTGAAGTCGACTTTCTTGTGTCTCTTTCTGATGCAAAACTAGCATCTGCATAAGCACTCAATATGAGATCACCTTTTGGTTCTAGATATAGTGCATGGTGTAATGTTCCTTTAAGATATCTTAAGATTCTCTTCAATGCATTCCAATGACATTGAAGCGGATCATTATTATGTCGTGCCAGCTGATTAACACCATAAGCTATATCTGGCCTTGACCAATTGCTAATGTATGATAAGCTACCAATCAAAGATTGATATATTGCCTTATCAAACTTGGGACTTTGAGTATCCATTTTGCAAATATCCTGACTCATTGGAGTCTTTGCAGGCTTACAAAGTTCCATCTTATAATCTATTAGCAATTTAGATATCTTATCTTCCTGTGATATCTTAAAACCTTTCTGTGTTTTCACTATATTTAAACCTAGATATCTCTTTATCTCCCCTAATTGCTTGATTTTTATTTTCTTAGCTAATGATGCTATAATTTTATTTGCTTCATCATTAGTCTCAGTAATCAAGGCAATATCATCAGTGAACAATAATAATAATGATATTTTACCATTTGTCTCCCTTTTAAACATACATGGATCGGCTAAACCAGCTTTAAACCCTATATTGTTCAGTTCCTTTACAATATACTGGTTCCATTCATAGCCCGATTGTTTAAGACCATAGAGGCTCTTCTTTAACAACCAACAATTATTATTATTTTCACCTTTAAAACCAATAGGCTTTTTCATATATACAGTATGTCTTAGTGGAGCATGCAAGTAAGCAGTTTCCACATCTAAATGGTTAACTATATATTTCTTGCTTGCTGCCCACACTAAGGCTGCCCTTAATGTTGCTGCTTTAAGACTAGGTGCAAATACTTCATCATAGTCATTGGCACTTTGTCTAAAACCTTGGGCTACTAATCTTGCCTTATGGATTATATTTCCATCTTTATCAGTTTTTATCTTAAAAATCCATTTGCAGCCAATGGGTTTTATATCACCAGGTAATCTCACATTTTCATATACTTTCATATCCTTCAAGGATTTCAATTCCTTATTCATTGCTGCATACCAACTTTCCTTCTCTTTAGTAGGATACCTTTTTACTTCATCCACAGTATTTGGAACTCTATTTACCTGGCACACTGTATTAGCCTGGTATCTATCAGGCGGTCTAGAAATTCGTGTAGTTCTTCTGGGAATTACAGGGCTTGTATGAGGACTTTTTTGAATTACTACCTGTTCCTGTTCCTCATCTTGCTCAGCTATTGGTTCTATTTCTTCTTCTATGGGCACAATTTCTTCCTGTATTTCTCTCTTTACCTTATTTTTAAAGTTACAGGGATACCTAATGGGATTTCTATAGGATTCAATAATCACTTCTTTATTGTTATCCTGTTCTAACTTATCCCATCCTACGTGCTCTAGAAATTGGGCATTGGCACTACATAACACCTTAGATGTGCCTTTCTCCCAAAATCTATATGCCCTATGGTTAGCTTGGTAACCAACGAAGAAGAATTGTTTAGCTCTGTGTTGCCCTTTACGCCTGAGTTGTGTAGGGATATGCACCCATGCTGGTGCACCAAATGTGTGCAGGTAACTCAGATCAGGCTTCCTGCCATGCCACATGGTGAATGGTATTTCACCAGTAGTTGAGTTAACAACGTTGTTCAATATGTTATTGGCACACATTGCAGTCTTCCCCCACACAGAATCAGGTAATCCAGAATCAGTTATCATTGTTCTAACCATTGCCTGTAGTGTCTGGCCTCTTCTCTCTATAAATGCGTTGTGTTGTGGTCTGTATGGTGCAGATTTCTTGTGCTCTATTCCAGCTACCTTTAATCTATTCTGGAATTTGCTATTAACAAATTCCGTACCATTATCTGTCACCAGGGTTTTTAGTTGCCGTTTAGTCTTTCTTTCTGCAAACTTTAACCAGTTGAAGAAATGTTGATATGTTTCAGTTTTGCTTTTCATTAGGTAGCAAAACCCATATCTAGAGTAATGGTCCATAATGCTCAGTATATATCGAGCACCCCACATACTGGGTTTCTTTGGACCTATAATGTCTGCAAATACTACTTCTAAAGGTTCTTTAGTTTTAAAACCATTTAGCCTATTTGCAGGCAATATTTTACTCTTATCTTCACAGCAGACATTACAACGCAAATATTTATCACAGGGTTTTAACCTTATTCCTTCAGATAACTCTACTGTACGTTTTAGCATTTTAAAATTTACATGCCCCAAACGCCTATGCAATAAATGGATACATTCATTATGAGGCTTTGTATTGTTAAATACAGTCTGTGCCTCCCCTTTCTTACTATCATGTAATACATACAAAGTTCCATTTAAAGCTGCAGTTACCCTTTTGTTATCTTTATCAAGTATGCACTTATTATTCTTAAATGTAACTACATAACCTAGTTTATCTAATACTCTTACAGAAAGTAAATTCATCTTTAACTGTGGTACATACAACATTTTTATATTCTGGTTTAAACATGGACGGTATGCAATACCTTCACCCTTGGCCTTGAGGTGCCAGCTGTTAGCGAGTGATTTACGTTGAGAGCTTGTAGACATTTTTATAAACTTTGTCTTATCTCGTGGGATGCACCACTGTCCACCACCCATAAATCATTCTTCACATCACAGTTGCTAAACGTGGCTAGTTCAAAGGATTTCTTTGGCTTCTTTACATTCTGGCTTTTTTCTTTTCTGCAGAATCTTGCCAAATGTCCTCTGCCTCCACAATTAAAACACTTTTTAATTGTGTATGCCGTCGAAGATAAATTCTCTTCTTCCGGGTGCTTTACTTTACTAAGTTGGTTTCTTTCAAGCTTTGAAGATAATTTCACTTCTTTATTAGGCTTATCTTCTCTCAGCTGGTCACGTTCAAACCTTCTTCTGGCTTCTTCTAATAGCCTGCCAGTAATCTCGGTTACTGATAAACTGTCTTTTGGCAATACCTCTAAAGCAGTCACAAAATCATCATAGCTTCGATCCAATGAAGACAGTATGATGTATACTTTTTGCAACTCATTAAATATAAGCTCTTTTTCTTGTAATTCATGAAAAATGCTTTTCATACAGTTTAAATGAGTTAACATGTCTCCATTCTTCTCAAGATGTGTTCTAAACAGCTTCCGTGTAAGATTGATATGAGCTCCTACACTGTCTCGAACATAAATCTTCCTGAGACTCTCCCAGCAGTTAGCAGCATTTTCCTCTCCACGGATATGAATCAGTTGCTGGTCAGAGAGAGTCAGTCCTATGATGCATAAAGCCTGCTCATTCTTTTGTTTATAGTCTTGTATCTTTTTGGCATCCTCTTCAACAGTAGGATCTAAGTTAGATACATCTGGTGGGTTTGTTATTATGTCCCACAAACCTTCTCTTCGTAGCAGTAAACTACATTTCATTGACCATGAAACATAGTTTGTTCCATCTAGTCTGGATATCATGGACAGACTTGGCAAATTTACTTGTGCCATTGCTCCTCAGATAAATAACTATTCAACAAACAGTTTGTTTTTACAGTAATGAGCAACTCACCCCAACTCTCTCTGCTATAACCTGGTTAGTTAGACTGTGCTCACTGCTGGGCCCATAACCAATGTTAGTGTTTGGGGACAAACCCCCAAGCAGAGTGCACAGCAGCAGTCAAGCCAGGCAGCCAAATGAGAGAGAGGCTGGGCCCAAGAGTATACACACACTGGAGACAAACACACTGTTTGTAGTTTTAAATAGTTATTTAATTCATTTAGAGTTTAAGCATTGTCATTCAGTCCATATGTCATTTTCCAATATATCCATCCAGTAACTTAGTTCATTAACTAGTCAGTACAAAGTCTTTATCTGCTTGTAAATCTTCTCCTTCCGATACCTTTCTCTCGAAGACAACGCTGAGTATACACAGGATATCAGCTCACCAAGTAAACAGTCCTTTTGTTCAGTAGAAACGGTATCAAGCACAGTAGCCAACAAGCAGACGTCTCTAACAGGAGTAAACAGCAGGCAGCAGACAGCAGAGAGACCAGGACCAGTGACCAGGAACCAGTAACCAGGAAGTGTTACGTTTCTCTCACTGCTTCTTATTGCTGCTTGCAACCGCATCCTTAATTATCTAATTACATTGCAGTTTGGTGCTTAAAGCTACAAACACTTAAACCTAGGTTTATATATTTAGTCACCCAAACCTAGTTGGTGTATCCATATACCCAACAATATGCAACTGCAATACTATTTTAATGATACCCCTGAGGTATACTGTATTTCCCCATGTATAAGCCACCCCTTTTTTCCAAAATTTTCAAGCCCAAAAAGTAGGGGGGTGGCATATACAAAGCAGGTACACTTTTTATACGTGAAAAATGCATAAAATAATAAAGTAGGAATAAACTGGTTTTCCAGCAGTATGCTATACTTTTTTGTAAAAATTGTACGTGATGATACGAGTGCGAGTACGCGATAGAAATGCATACGCTAGGCATCGGCCTGAATGCTTCGTTCCTACTCTCGTTCCGATGCGTAGATTGCTAGCGTCGCCCGCACCGCTTTCGGCGTCATGACCAAAGTTGTAGATCTAGACGTCGGTAATTAAATATGAGATATACTGAATGGCCAAGTTGTCAGATTGACCTAAGTCACATTTATTTTAACCACTGATCATTTGAATAAACCACCACTGAGTTTACACATTATGTTAAGCCACAAAGTATAATACAGTACTTGGTTTCATACAACATGTTAAGCCAAAATGCAAATATTATGGCTTGTCCTTATGTATAAGTGAATCATTTTTATTTAGACACGTAGCTCAACAACCCCTGTCAAACTGCCTTTTTGCACTGATGCTTCATTTGTATGAACAGTTAGCCAAAATATCAAGTAATAACTTAAATTATTTTTTTTCCTCACTAAACTCTTTGGATTTCATTGAGAAGGTATTCTATGATTCATATGATTCCTTCTATTCAGGATGTCATCCATAATGCATTGACAAAATAATGTCAAAAGTTTACAATGACTGCAATAATATTTTTGGCTAACTTTTGAATAAGAATACAACATTTTTAAAAGAATTAGATTCTTCTTGAAATGAGTGTGTAAGGGACAGAATGAATAGCATTCCAGTATAATGGAGTATAATCTGCAATAAAATAATTGAGGCTGAAGTTCCAAATCCACTTACTTAGAAATAAGTTCTGTTTAATTCAGTGGGGAAGCTCTGAGTAGATATGCATACCATTGACTAGTGTGTGAAAGGATCCTGGATTAGACTGCTTTCCTAATCCAATAGCACTTTGTCTCCACATTGTCCATAATGATGTTTGAGACTGTAGGAAATACAGCTAAGATACTCATTAACCTCAGAGTTTCATTATCCTTAGCAATAACTTGTGGAAATGTTGTTTTGTTTTCCATTCTCAGGGTTTTTTACCTGAAAGCAAGTTTAATCGTATTCTCACTGAGCCTGTACTCCGAGATGTTGGACCTCGACGAAGAGGAAGAAGGCCAAGAAGTGAACTCTTTAAAACTCCAGGAATAGGAGCAGATGCTTCGTCTGGAATGGGACCATTATTCATGAATGGACTTATAGCTGGAATGGATTTAGTAGGACTTCAGAGTATGAGAAACATGCAAGGCATTCCTCTGGCTGGACTGGTTGGCTTTCCTGCTGGATTTGCAGCAGTACCTGCTGGTGAGGATGTCAAAAGTACTCTGAGTATGTTGCCAATGATGTTACCAGGCATGGCTGCTGTACCACAGATGTTTGGTGTTGGAGGACTTCTTAATCCATCAATAGCTACTACTTGTACTTCAACTGCTCCAACTTCATTAGCAAGCACAACTAAAAGTGGTACAATACATTCAGAAAATGAAACTGAAGACAAACAGAATACCCAAGGTTTAAAAATAGAAACTGTTTCTGAAGACAAATTGAGTCCTAATTCATTTTCTGATCAGTCAGAACCTGCAATAACAACCAGTAGTCCTGTAGCCTTTAACCCCTTTCTTATTCCTGGAATGTCATCTGGATTGATATATCCCTCGATGTTTCTTTCTCCTGGTATTGGTATGGCCTTGCCAGGACTTCAACAAACCAGACACTCAGAGGCAACAAACCTAGAAAGTCAGAAAAGGAAAAAAAAGAAACCTAAAGGGGAATTAGCAAATGTGGAACCAGAAACACTCTCAATATCTGACAAGGAACATGCTAACAAGCAAAACTGTACAGAACAAATACCATATGTGTCAATGGAGCATGAACGTGATGTACCAGCAGAGGAGGAGGAAGAGGAGGAGTTAAAAGAAATTAAAGATATCAATTAGATTTTTTTTGTTTTTGTTTTCCCTGAAAATAATATTGTGGCTTGTTTCTCATTCCATAAATATTTGTTATTGCTCTTTGTCCCCACCTCACCTTCATAAAAACTGTGTTTCTGTAAGTAATATTATCTACCTAATTCCTGGTAAGAAAACTATGGTAACATTTTAATAGTTGCAAGGTCTTGCCATAGAAATAAGCAGTGTTCTAACATTAGTGTGGGAGGAACAGAATTCTGGTTCATTTGTCCACTATTCATTCACCCTTCCCTTCTTTCAAACATTAGTAAGGTATCCGATCATCTCTAAAACTGGTCATCCCTCCCTTCTTCCAAATAATAGTAAGTAAGTATGTGGTCATTCCCCAAACTGCTTGCTTGTGTAAAAGAAAAAAAATCTGGTAAAAGAAAATGCTTCTTTTAGAGGAAAACACAGAAGAACACAGGAAAAGGTTGATGTTTTTACAATGACACTGAATTTAAAAAAAAAAACAAATCTTGTATTTTGGAGTAAAAAGCACAGCTATAGTAAGTGCTAATGTGTATTTTTTGATTTAAAGTATTTCCCTATTTTATCATGTTTACTAGAATAGTAGTATAGACAGAAGTATATAACTAATGATTGAAATGCATATATTCATTTCTTTTTTTAAGGCATTAATAGTAGATATATAATTTCTTCCTGTTCACACTACAAAGTTTTGGAAACAAACTGCTGTAAGGGGAAAGATTACTTAACTTTTATATTTCTAAAAGAAAATCCTGTTTTATGTTTAAGATGCATTTCAGTTTTTTTTTTCTTTAGATACCAAGCCCATTTCAGCTCCTGCTGAGAAATTTATGCACAACTTAACCTTTATTAAAAAAAAATACAGTGGCATGAAGAGGGTTATAATAACTACCAATTATTTTTTCAACTTTGTACTACCCATTTCTCACAAAGGCACTTGGCATTTTTCCCCCAGGGAAGAAGAAAGCAGTGAAATTTTCTTAAGTGGGAACTGGACCTAAGTTTTAACATTTTTTTCTTTCTTTGTGAAAAATTTGAAAACTGATTTTTTTTAAAGCTGTGGAATGGATTTTTCCATCAAAGTTGGCCTTTGGCAGGGATTGTCAAAGTTTCATAACTTGGCTTTATCCTTCATTTCTTTATCAGACTGTGAAAACATTTTTGCTATTTCTTTCCATTCCTCTTGAGCCCTTGCACTCTTAAATGATATTTCCTAGCATCTCCACATATACGTTTGTGTTTTAAATGAAACTGTTTAAAATCATACGCCAATTTTTAACATTGAATTGCACCCAAAAGCATTTCTTACATAGTTATCTTTATTCCCACTCCTGTGTCACTTTTCTTTCACTTGGGCTTATTCTAATTTATAGCTCGTGATTTGAGACTTGAAAAACAATGTGGTGCGATGTTTAAATGGCAGACCATTTAAAGGGGCTTGGGAGTGTTTGCTAGTATTCGGTTTCACACTTGGTTTGTCACAATTTACTGTATTTTTTTTTCCTTTTACCGTTTGCTAATTTATCAGGTGGTCCAAATGTTTTTGACAACTATTTCAGTTTGCATTATTTATTTATGATGCTTTTTTCATTGTCTTTTATACATTTGGGATTTTAAAGTGTGTACATGTTAAAATTAGCATCTCAAAGAAGTCTGTTACCCATGAATTAAAATTAAGGCTGCATGTTGCGGTGAATTTATACTATTGGGTTGGAATCAATATCAACAAATTACACAATTTGGTTACACTGTTGTAGAACAATTGGATAATATTATAGACCCTATTTAATACAGCTGTATAGGACAGATACTGTATGACTATTGACAGATTTCTTAGAAGTGCTGCTATCTCTGTTTGACTAACATTTTGTTCAGCTTTGCCTCCAATGGAAGCAAAGAGGGTTTTTTCAGCTGTTAAATCCAAAATCAATATAATTTATTTATGTAAAAAAAAATCACTTGATATATTTTTGAACCTTTTAAGTGCTACTAACTTTTTATTTAGTAGAAAAACCATGTACTTGCCCTAAATCCTTAAAATACAAATGCTATAAAACTTCATATATCTTGAAAGCCTTACTGTCAATGGATGCAAATCTCTATCTGGAGTCTACTTGTAATATATACGAATGTGTGGCAGGGTTACATTTATAAGGAACAGGGTTGAAACTGAATTTTAGTTTGTCAGCATGTTCTATATACCTTGTCCTTTCTTTTTTAATGTATGTTTGTAGGCTTCGTTTGACTTTCAATATGTGATCATTTTGCAGTGTGAAGCTATTCTGGCTGATTTACAGTGAAAGGCATAAATGGCTTTTTTCATATCCATTTTAAAAACATATGCGAATTTCTCATTTACTTCATGAACACTCACACCAACATAAATCACCAAAAGATGTGCTGTTAAAATAAAGTGTCTGTGCTTGTACAATGCATAGATTTAAAGGTCAAAATTTTAATTTTTGAATTTAGTGCCTATATTATGTGTTTCTTTTTTTAAAAAAACTTGGCTGAGCCTTGCAAAAAAAATGTACATATCTTTTTCTAGGAAATTTATTTCTGATTGTTTTGCTTGATTTGGAACTAAACATGAATTGCCTTTTTCTTAGCATGAGCACTGTTTTGGCCTGCAGCTTTTCTTTCTTTCATATTTTCTATCTGATTGACCCAAGAATACCCTGCTGCGATAACTCTGTAATGGTTAAAAATAGCTTAGGGTATTTCTCTGATTATAGAATATTTACACATAATTCAAAAAACTAAACAACAGTAATATTTTTGAGCCATCCCATACATCGGATAGTACTTTTCCATGGTGAGAAGCCCAAGCTATATAATTAGAATATTTCTAGTTCGTGTATCTATGGATTTGCAAAGAAGTTCACTATTAGGATAATCTTCTAGTAATTCATGCATATCATTCACTGAATTTGCACAGCATGTTTTAACTAGCAAGAGGAAAATGTGGTAGTTTCACCAGCTGAGATCCTGAGAATCTCTTTGAAGAATGTGCTACAATGAAGATGCCAATAAATGATTTCGATATTAAATTTCCAAAAGAAAAATCACTAATGAACATGCTTGCTCTGATTTCTTAAATCTGTTATTTTTTTAAGAACAGGAATAGTATACTTGTGTAAGATAAACAGGTTGTCATTCAAAATCTGTGTGTGCAATAAGTTAACCAGAATATGAAGTTTTAAAAAAAACCCGAATCTTGGATGACAGGATTTAATATAAAAATAAAGTTGTTATTTAGAATATGCTATTTAAGCAGATATCTTTCAAGAGAATCAATTTCATTATAGGCATGCATTGTAAAATTTGTAATATATAGTAATCACTGCAATAATACATCAACTACACTCAATGTTTTAAATGAAAAAATTATATAAGAAATTTGAAGCTGGATAGGGACTTGAATTGAAGCTCATCAATGGACTTTCTCTTAAAGAGAAAGAACCTACGAGGTTAGTTCCATTATTTATATCTTAATTTGATCCAGCATCAGCTGATAAGCTACTCAGTTACTGTCACGTTTGATCTGAATAGAAAACTTTTGAGTATGATGAACTTTGTCACTATCATCAGAGAAGGGGTACAGAAATCTTGCCAAGCATTAATATTGTTTGCTTAGTGTTAACATAGCTAAATTTAGCAATTATAGTTTATAAATCATATTTTCAGAGTTTTATCATGATATATGAATTCTCATTTGCCCCTTGTTCGGTGACTCACAACTGAGGTGCTATCTTCCTGCTATCTCAACAAAACAACAGTTTATCAGAATAAGGTTGAGTATTTACTTCCTATCTCAAAACAGGAAGGAAATGTATCTAAAAATACCATTATTACTGAGAAAAGATTCCACATTGTGAACCCAAACCTGGTCTTGGAACCAGCGTCAAAACTAGGCAGCTTTTTAAATAGCAGATTATATCACATTCCTGCTACCTCTACCTCTCCACCCTGCTGGTCTTATCTTAAGCTCTTTGAACAAGGTAAAGAAGGGAATTTGATTTTTAGGAAAATAAAAAACGCAAGTTCCCTATATTTCAATTGATCAATTACTGAAATTAAATCTAAAAGCTTGTTGCATATATTCAATTTGCCTTAGCTTCAGATTTCTGTTCAGTTGGAAAGCATTCTATGCAGGGTTTAGTTTCTTGAAAATGGGGAGAACTGTGGAAAAAAATTCAAAATCATTAAAAACATTCCACAATCCAGGTGAAAATTTGTGTGCATGTTTAACTTAAACAAATTTTAGAGGGCAGTCAAATTAATTTAGAATATTAAAGTACCCTAAAAGGTATAACAAATGTGTTATGGCCTAGGTAAATGAAGTACAACAGTAGTACGTGCAATTCAGTTGAATAATATAGTAATTAAAGCACCAAAAGGTTCTAGGTTCTTAATGTTTTCTTTTTCTTTTTTGATAATGTAGATTGACAGCATATAGTAAGAACATTCCCTAAAAATTCAGCAGTACAATATTCTGTTTCTTTCGATTATAGTTCCTTCGCTATGAATTATTATTTTAAAAACAAGTAACCTTTATATAGAAACAGGATAAGGATGTTTTTGCCAATTCTTGGACAATGGAATTATCAAATCCATTAATAAAACAAGTACGCAAAAGGTGACATGGATGACAACAGAAAGAAAGAAAAATTACTTGACTTAAAACACCTGGATCCACATAAGACTTTTAATAGGCAGATATTTGTTAATAAAATTGACAACTCTTTTGTATATAAGCAGCTATTTTGGTATTAAATGTAGCATATTCTCTTTTCCAAAACTGGCAATAATTTTTCTAATCCATGTGGTTCTCCTTAGATCTCTATAAATCCAGTAGATGTTTCTAGATCCTTATTACACCTATCATAAATGATTTTTTTAAAAATCATCATAAATTACCAAGAGTATTAAAAGGGGGTGGGTTATATGTAGGCAATAATTTCCAATTTAAAAAAATATAAATCATATTCATAGATACCTTGATAGAGTCTTGGACCATGACCATCAAACGTACCAGTAATTGTTGGTAAGGGAATAGCTGATGTTCCATTTGTAATCTCAATTGTCATGTATTTTTTACAATGGAAAGCTGGTTTCATTACTGTTAATTGGGGCATCAAATTTGTTTCTTTGTCCTTTTTAAAAACTAATTTTTATTAAAGTTTTTTTACAAAATAAAACAGTACCAAGTTAAGAAAAGGGGAAAGAAAAGTAAAGTAGATGGGTGGGTTACAGTGATGGTGAATTCATCCTTGTCAGAGGCTGCTGGTTTGCTCCCTACTCAAGAAGCCATTCCTGGACCCTACTATGCTGGACAATTTTTGTCCAGTCTTCCACATTCTCTTTCTAGGAAAGGTGGATGGAAAAGTTGCAAAAAGTTCTAGAAGACCCTGGAGAAAACAGATTATCTGAACCCTTTTCAGTCTGGTTTCAGGCACATATCTGAAACCAGGCTCATAAATATGGGCCTGAAACTGCATTGGTTACACTCAGGAATGATCTGCGGCATGAATGGGATGGAGATGGTACATTCATTCTTGCTCTTCTATGACCTCTCAGTGGCTTTTGATACTCTCAACCATGGTATTATTTTGGGAGTTGGGCATGTCAGCATAATTTTGTGCTGGTTCACCTTCTTCCGAGGCTGGTCCCAATCAATTTTAATAGGGAGTGAGAGGTTCAGCTCATGGCCCCTTCTTTGTGGGGTCCCACAGGACTCAATGCTACACTCCTTTTTAATGTCTACAATGAAACCACTGGGTGAGATTATCCATCACCATGGGATGTGGTACCACCAATACACTGATGAGACCCAGGTATATATCCTAGTCCCGGATATAGTGAATGATACAGTGGATGTCCTTTCATAGTGCCTGGAGTCTTTCGGGGTCTGAACGGGAAACAAAAGGCTTCAACTGAACCTTAGTAAGATAGAGAGGCTGTGGTGGACCCCTCTGTATCCAGGAGTTTATCATCTTTGGTCCTGGATGGGGTTGCATTACCCCAGACAGACCCGGTCTATAACTTGGGGATTCTCTTGGATTAATGGCTCCTGCTCAAAGAGCAAGAGGCAGCTATGACCAGGAGAGCCTTTATCTAATTCTACATTGTGCACCAGTCACTCCCTGGACAGAGAGACTCTCCGTTGGTCACTCATGCTGTGGCTATTTCCCAATTAGACTATTGCAATGGGCTCTACATGAGACTACTCTTGAAAAGTATCTGGAAGCTTCAGTTGATGCAGAATGTGGTCACGTGAGCCATACTGAGTCCTCAAAGAAGGGCATAATACCTTTGCTATGTGAACTGCACTAAGTGCCAGTTTGCTTTTCAAGTTCAATTCAAGGTATTGGTCATCACCTATGGAACCCTACACAGCATAGGGCCAGGCTATCTATGGAACCAGCTTTATCCCATCACATCAGCCCCTTCCACTCATTCTAGCAGGGAAGGTATGCTGCAGACTCCGTCAGTCAAAGAACTTTGGTTGACAAGGACTAAGAAGAAGAGCTTCTCTGCTGCTGCCCCTGCAATGTGGAACATTCTGCACTTAGCCACCAATATCTTGGCTTTCTGCAAAGTGGTCAAAACTTGACTATGCAGCCTGGCATGGGGGATAGAGTCCCTCACGAATGTGGGGCTGCATAGCCCTATGAGACAACCCTGCTTCCCCCCCACCCCCCCGTCTGTATTAACATTGGCTAACCCATCTTGGAATTTTTCACCTTTTGAATTTTTATTATATTTTTTATAATTTTAAAACTTTTAAATCTTAATTCTGATTTTAATGTTAATTTTATACATTGTTATATATTGATTATATTGTACACCACTCAGAGTTCCTCTTTGAAGGAGATGGGAGGTTAAGAAATAGAAAATATAAATAAGTAAAAGTAATAAGTAAATAAAAGAAAGAGACAGAAAAAGAAAGAAAAGGGACGGAGAGGAAAGAAAGAAGGCTTTGATCTTTTTTACAGCAGTTATAATTTTAAATATAAGCAGCATTTATATTTTATCCTATCTTAGGTTACATTATGCCTGTTTTTTCTATTTTCAGCAAAATGGTGAAAAGTTTCCAGTCCCTAACAAATATAGTTATTGACTTTTCCTAACCAAGCAAGTCAAATTTGTCATCTTCTTTTTCTTTGTTCTCTTTGTGGTTGTATGTATTTGTGTATCCAATCCATTTTTTACTTACATCTTAATCAATACAGTATACCGTGACCATCTTAATACATGAATTTAGGTTTTGTCTTACTTGTAGAATAAGTTGGTCTTCAAACTGCCACCACTTATTTATTCTTCAAATAAATCAACACAGCTGGTCTTCCAGAATGTGTTGAAATGAGAACATTCTAAATAGAAATCACCCCATCATATAGTCTCAGGCATTACACAAACCAATTGTGCTTATTAAAATAACAACAGTAGCCATGCGAGCCACAAGAAGTAAGTCTTAGATTTTATTCAATAATGCCAACTTTCAACTTCAAAGGTTTTTCAGCCAAGTTGGCTGGAGAAATAAAGGGAATATGGCTACAATTATACCATGCCAGATGTGTTCTTGAGTGGGATGACTCCAAACATGGAAACTTGGCTCTTCAAGGTAGACTAGATTAGAAAAGCAGTGCATACCAATATGCACTTTTACTTTTATTAAATGTTTACAGTAACATATTGCAAATCTGGATGTGTTTCTCTCTTCTCTCCCTCTGTGTTACTTGGATTGCAATTCTTCCCAACTTCTGGCTTTACAGGTAATTCTCTGGCTACCATGGTAATTGGAACCAAGATTGCTGTATCTAAGCAATGTTGTGAAATGTGAAATCATGACTGATTTGCTTAGTGACAGCAAATCTGGCTTTCCCAATTTCTGTTGCAACTCCAAGACATGGGTAGGTCATTTAGCAGGAAGCTACAGGATTCCCACTGCAGGAATGCTGTGGGATGGACATGTGTGGTGCGGAGAAGAGGAGAGTGTGGGAGGCTGAGTGCAGACCATGTATGGATCAGAGGGCTGGCATAGGTCACACATAAATTTCAGTTGTTACCATGGACTTAAACCAAGAACTACCTGTATTTGACTGTGGTCTCAGTAGTCTCTCTTCCTTCTATTCCAAAAAGGTTATTCATTCTGCCCATTACATAACTAGGTCTTACCAAATTTAGAATAATATCAGGTTGACCGGAACTGCCAGGAAGAAAAAGTGTTTTCTTTTACTCAACATAAAGCTTAGTGAGCATTCAAAGTTACAATATTGAAAAAGTGACTTATGACTGTTGCAGTATCCCCAGTCACATGATCAAAATTTGGACATTGGCAACCAGCATGTATTTACAATGTTTGCAGTCATGTGATCACTATTTGTGATATTCAAAGGCAGCTCTGGACAAGCAAAGTCAAGTGGGGGGAGGGGAACCTAGAGTTACTTAACTATGATTCACTTAACAACTGCAGTGATTTGCTTAAAAGCATGGCAAGAAATGTCCTAAAATTGGGTATGCCTCATATAACCGCCACCTTGCTTAACAATGGAAATTTAGGTGTCAATTGTAGTTGTAAATTGAGTACTACCTGTACTCATATTGGCAGGAGTGAATGAATTCTGTCTATTAATGACGAATATGCCCTCTTGGATGTTACTGTCCTAAATAAACGCAATAACGTATCATAACCAATATACACAGGTAAGTGCTATTAATAATCTCTGTATTTATTACCATCTGAGATTATTGGATTTCAGGTTATATATAATATTCTTCTTCTATAAAAACATACCATCTCCAGAGAATTATGAAGTAATGGTGTTACTTAGACGTAACAATTGTTCCTAAGCCTTTGCACCCGATAGCACTCCATTTGAGAAGGCTGGACTCTTCCCTGCAAATTGTGAAAAAGGGGCTTTCAAGCCAGGCTTGTCCAACCTTTCACCTTCCCTGGGCCACATTAGAAGATGAAAATTTGGTTTGGGCCACACATAAAATAAAATAACAGTAACGATACCTGATCATCCAAAAAAGCCATAGAAAACATAGTTAACATATTAAATTTATTTGGAAATGAAGTTAGTGAGATGTTTAACATTGTTTCTCAGCCACCAATGCATCCATATTTGCTTCGATGGCACTTGTTGCAATTCTCAGTGAGTGCTCAAGGTGCTCATCAGATATTTTGGCTCTGACGGCGCCCGCCTTTTCTGTTGCTGCTTGGCGTGGCGCTCGCCCCGCCTCGCGCCTGCCTCTCCTCCTCCTCCTCCTCGCTGGCTTGTCCTTTTGCACGAAGGTTGGGGTGGGCACTGGGCCGCATTACGAGCCGACCTGGGCCGCATGCGGCCCGCGGGCCACGGGTTGGACAAGCCTGCTCTAAGCCAAGCGTTTAAAAGTTAAAGTCACAAGTTGACTTCTGCAGACCTTACTTCATACTTCAGTGGTCAGTAGAGGGGGCGTGCATAAGTGCCTATCATCCCTGTCATTGTATTTTCATTTTTATTTATTTATTTATTTGATTTTATTTATTTGATTTGTCAATTGCTTACAAGATAATAGGTATAAGTATACACATAGTTATGAATACATGAAATGGGTATAAGAAAAATATATATAAGAAAAATAAAAGAAACAATAGGACAGGGATGGTAGGCACTTTGGTGCGCTTATGCACGCCCCCTACAGTCCTCTTAGGAAAGGGGTGAGGTCAATAGTAATTATTTCTTTTATTTGTCAAGCATGTATTAGATAACAGATATAAGTATAATCACGATTACATGAAATGGGAAAGAATAAAAGGGAACATTAGGACAGGGACAATTAGGCACGTTGGTGCGCTTATGCACGTCCCTTTTATTCTTCTTGTCAGTTTTTGTTCGACAAATTCTAATAAATAAATAAATAAAACCGAGAATCAACGTCTCTCGGCATTGTTCCCCGCTAACTGTGCCTAAGAAGAGGAATGGCAAACGTCCTGTAGTTCAGAGGTCGCCAACCTTGGCAACTTTAAGCCTGGCGGACTTCAACTCCCAGAATTCCCCAGCCTCCGGCTGGCTGGGGAATTCTGAGAGTTGAAGTCCGCCAGGTTTAAAGTTGCCAAGGTCGGAGTTGGTACCATGCAGGAGCCACAATGTATATTGCGCGAACCTCCCTCGCCGTTCTCAAAGATGCTCGAGGCTATGCAAAACACAATGACGTAAGCACCCGCTAAGCGAAGGCTCCGACCAGCCGCCAGCCTCGCGTAACCGAGGAAGGGGAAAAGGGGCGGGGCGGAAAGGGCGTCTCCTTGGCCACTTACAGGCTGAGGGTTTTGGCGCGCTCGGCGGAAAGCATTGTGGGTAGAGGAGCGGCGCCGATGGCTGAGGGGACGGTTGCTCTCATGTCGCAGGAAGGAGAGGAGGCTGCCGCTGTGCAGTGCCCTGTCCGGGCCGCCCTCAACCATTTGTGTCAGGAACTCAATCTGGACGTTGACAGCGCTTCGGCAGCTCTTCGAGATTTCACAGCCTTGCGGGGCACCTACAGCCTTGAGGTGGGGAGGCGGCTTGTCTGTCAAGGAAGGGGATGGTACCTGGGTGGCTGGCCGGCCGGCTGAATCCCTGCAGCTGGTTAAATGCCCAGGTGGCAACGCAGAGCCCGGGGCTTCCTTGTTCTTGGTGTATGTGTGTATGTGTGAATGTGTGTGTTTGCGTGTACATAATCCAAGATTGGGGCTCCTGTGGGCCTCGGCAACACTCGACTAGGGCATGTCCTGAGCGGGGCTGCCAAGTGTCCCGTTCCCGAGGAGGCTTTTCTTACTGCCTTTTTAAGCACTTAATCGTGACCCAGGGACCTTCAGCGGCCTTATGGGTGGACGTCGGAAAGGATGAATGCTCGCCAAAGGTACATGGAAGTAAGAACGATCATTGACGAGTCTTAAATCTTCTGAGATCCACAGAAGAACCATTTAACTCAAGGCAAATAAGTCACAGAAAAGCCCGGGAAGGAGTTTGATAGAAAGCGGAATACCAAGGGGAAAAAAAATGCAGATGGCCTGAACTTCTTGTGCTGTGTTATTTTAACTCTTTATTTGATCATTTCCTTGAAGATGTTATTAAAATATTGCCTCAGGGAGTAGGAATTATGGAGCCTTGCTTTTTCTGTACTACAGTTTTAGAAGTCTTAACATGTAAATACTGAATACTAATCACATTGAAAAAAGTTATTAACTAATAAGAATTACTTTCCAAATATAGGATGATTATCCCTTGATATGATGAAGTATAAAAATAGTGAATTATAATGTATAACTTAGAGTTATAACTTTTGGAGTCATGTTATGTGACTCCAAATTGTAAGGTTTATGATTCAGTATATTGTATGAACCTAGAAAACTGAGTTATTGAGCAAATCAATGATTTTTACACTATTCTAGATTATGGAATTCCAAACAAGGTATTTCCACAACAAAGGAAATAATGTTCTTTTATATGTCTCCAGTTTCATTTTATGCTACATTTTAATGAGATGTATGAGCTGGCAGAGTATAACACATTTCTTTCACATGTCATGTGAGATATGTTAAAAAGCTGGCATAATTTTTAGTTTATTTTGGTATTTGTGGGGTTTGCATTAAATACTGAAAATACACTTTTAATAAAGTTTATTGGAATAAAAGATACTGCAATCTTCAATATCATCCTCTGAGCTTTCATTCTGCAGTCTTATAATATTTTTATTTTCCTACTGTTTCAGTTAGATTTCTTAAAATACCTGCTAAATTTCTATACACATACATAGTAGTTGTTTGACTAGCTAATGAAATAAAGGAATTCAAAATCCACAAAAGAATTTCAGAGGAGCCTTGGGACAAAACATAAAATACCTTCAAGATGTATAAAGATCACTTGAATTATAGATAAACCTTCATAAACATCAAAATGGAAACAGGTACAGGTAGTTCTCAATTTATAACAGTTCATTTAGTGACCATTTAAAATCACAACAGCACTGAAAACAGTGACTTATTACCATTTTTCACATTTATGACTTGTAGCATACCCATGGTCACATAATCAAAATTCAGACATCAATCACACTTAGATTTCTATACAGCTTTATAGAACTTTACGGCCCTCTCTAAGTGGTTTGCAGAGTCAGCATATTTCTTCCAACAATCTGAGTTCTCATTTTACCAACCTCGGAAATATGGACGGCTGAGTCAACCTTGAGCTGGTCAGGATCAAACAGGTGGCAGTTGGCAGAATTAGACTGCAATATTGCATTCTAACCATTGTGCCACCATGGCTCTTAGCAACTGACTCGTTTATTATGGTTGCAGTGTCCTGGGGTCACATGATCACATTTTGCAACCTGACAAAAGTCAATTGAGAAGCCAGATTCACTTAACAGTTGTTTTACTAATTTAACCACTGCACTGCATTTAACAATTACGGCAAGAAAGGTTGTAAAATGGGGCAAAACTTACTTAACAAATGTCTCACCAAGCAACAGAAATGCTGGGCACAATTATGGTTATAAGTCAAGGACTATCTGTATAAGAAATGTCTGCTAATAGAATAGATAGGTAGCCTGAGTTGCTGGAATGTTGGCCTCCGGACAGAATTTCACTTCTCAAATTGAATAAATGGTCCTTGGGAATAGGATAGGGTTAAATATTGAATGATAGATTTTTTTTGATTAAAATAAAGCCTTTGGAAACCTCCCATTTCCAGCTAAAGCTGCAGGTCATAAGTGCATGCAAGCTGCTAGGTGGCTGAATTTTAATCATGAAGCTGGGGGCACTGCAGCAGCTGTAACTTCAGGTACATATTGCAAGTCCAATTTTCCAGCACTATCATAAATTTGAATGGCCACTGAACAAATGGTTGTAAGTTGAGGACTACTGGTAGTTATTAGATTCTTTGGTTTAAAAGAACTGTTTTCATGTGACTATGCAAGGCAGAGAATTATGACATTGAGAATTCAATTGAAAAATGAAGTAATTTTTTTCACGTGAAATGCTGTACACCATTATTCTTTGTAAACTGGCAATCATATCAGAATGTAGTTCATATATTTTAATAGATCTTTCAAAGAACTTGCCTCCCAGTGGTTTTGTCCAAAGGGAGTTTAAAGATAAAAAAATTAATTAAATTTTACTTTATTTCATCCAATAATCAGAATAGAAAGCTGCTTAAAGCAGTAAAATGAATAAGCATAAAAACATAAAACACTGAATGAAAATAAAATTATATTTAGGCACAATCTCTTATAACAGTAGGAGTCATTTAAATTTAAAATATCAACAATTAAAATATTCTAATAAAGTGAAATAACATAGCTTGAGTTAAAGAAGTATTTATTAAATTTTACATTTAATGTTGTAAATTAAATACATTAAAAAACTTTTCATCTACCAAATCAGAATTGCTCTTAATAATTTATAAAGCTACTTGGTTTATAAAAGTGAGTATTTATTCACACTATAATCAGCATTATTACTCCTAAAGACTGTAAATAACGTATTTTTGCAGGGAGACGTTATACATTGGTTGGCTTGTGCTCTCTATGTTGCTTGCCGTAGAAGTGTAGTGCCTACTGTAGGAAGTAGTTTGATGAAAGGAAATTGTGTCTCACTGACCAGAATTCTGCGTTCTGCAAAGTTAAGGTATTTTTGTTTTAAACAATATTCCCTGTGCCATTCTAGTCTAAAAGTGCAATAGAAATCTTAATTTCAGTTCAAAGCTTGCATAAATGAATGCCTATTCTTATTGTCTACCCCTGATACAAGTGAGATTAACATTCCTTGTGGGAATTTCAGTGAACTTGGTATCTGCACTTTGGTTAATGTTATAACAATGATTATGTTACTAGTTACCTAAATAAAGCATTATCAATTGTTACCTAAATAAAGCATTTTTGTTGTGATATTAAAATGGTTATGTAACAGTTCAGCGTTAAATGTATTTACTGTTTCTTATTAAGGATCATAGGCAGCAAGGTAAAGAGGGATATAGTAATTATATTAACTGAACAGATCAGTCTAAGACATGGTATGTTGTAAGGGATAAGGAACGATGACTGACAGAAAAATGTCTTTATGGTATTTTATAAGCCACAATAATTGAGTAAATACAATATGCTAAACCAAAAGCAAATAAAAATGACTTAAGGTCATTGTTAAGAGTAGCACAGAGACTTGATCTTGTTTTTTATTAAGAATTCCAAAGAAAGAATAACATTAATATATTGGACGTAAGACTTTATGTAAGTAGGCGGTCTAGTCAAATAATTAAATATTAAACTATAATGTGATTTTTGTTTGATTTAGTGTATAGTATGAATCCAGCCATTGTTAGTGTATTCATAAACCATTGTTCAACAAATCAGTGTAATCAAGTACACCGAGTAATGCTAATCACCATTTTTCACATGCCTATTTTACAGGATTATAATTAGCTGGTTCAGTCATGTTTACCTAATGACTTTGATATTAATACAGTTAGCAGTTTTAGTGAAGTCTATTTGCATTTTCAGCTGTGTTCATTAACATTAAGTGATACACTTGTATTAATGCATTGTGAATGAAATTGTTATAAAATAGACTGAGAATATCTACGGAAATTAAATATATAATTTGATTTGTTTTCTTTTAAGCTTAATTCAGTTTTTTAGTAAAATGAAAAAATGGATGGACATGTCAAACCTGTGTCAAGAATTTCGAGAGAGAATAGAGAAGTTGGAGAGAAACTTTGAAGTGTCCACAGTAATATTCAAAAAATATACCCCAATCTTTTTAGATATATTTAAAAATCCTTATGAAGAACAACCTAAATTTCAAAGAAGCAGGAAACAAAGGTAAGATGTTCAAAGGTTTTGTGATATTTTTGATTTCATGTTGCTAAAAAAAGTAAAGTGAGCAATAGAAATATATGATATTATAAAATTCCTTGGTATACAGACTCCAAGACATCTTTCTCAGTAATGTAGTTGAGAAAGTAAAGGGCTTGTATAATATGGTGTGAACCTTTTAATGGAATATTGTATATGTAAAAACATGGATACAATAGGATTGGTATGGTAGCAGATGCTTGAACATACCAAAATGGTGTGTTAAGTTGCTATAATCATTTATGGCTCTTCTTAAAAGTAATAGAATCTAAGTCTTCTGTGTTATTTTCAGTAATTCTAAGTAATAATTTAGAATTAAAATGAGACTTCTCTTCCAACAGACGGGTACCCTGTAGTGCTAAAGATCTATTCAACTTCTGCTGGACTCTATTTGTCTACACAAAGGGTAATTTTATAATGACTAAACTTTATTGCCTGTTTTTTATTAAATATTTTAGCTGTATTGTTAAATGACTGGATGTATTCTGTTTTAAAGGTAATTTCAGTATGATTGGAGATGATCTAGTGAACTCATATCATTTACTTTTATGCTGCTTGGATATGGTTTTTGCAAGTGCACTTTTGTGTCCATATAAAAAAGATTTAATAAATCCATCTTTCAAAGGTACATTCCTTATTATCTTCTCCCAACTACAATGCAAACTTTTAATTTGTTTTTAAAAATGAATACATAATAAATTTATTGAGCTTTTCTTTTCTTTTTTTGTAAAGGTTTGCAAGAAGACTTTCATACAACTGACTCCAGAACTTCTGAAAGGCCACCATGCATTATTTCTACACTGTGTGAATTACATGATGGACTTTTGGTAGATGCCAAAGGCATAAAAGAACATTACTTTAAGCCATATATTTCAAAGCTCTATGATAGGAAGGTATACAATCAAAAGTAATTATGAGTAACTAATCATGTAATTGTGTTTAAAGTTTTCATGGCTAGGAGGAACAATTTTTATCTGGAATGTTCATTTTAAATGAATACTTGGAAATGTACTGTCAAAGATTTAGCTATGAAACTACAATTGGTGAGTTTCCAAATTTTTTTCTTGCTGCTTTTAAGAGAGCGCTTTGTGTGTGTGCGGGCAGGGCTCAAGGACCGCCCTCTGTGTCAACATTGGTGAGTTCTGCTGTTTTTTAGCTCAGCTGAGGCGCGACAATCCGCTCTGCCATGCAAATCAGTTGAGCTAAAAAAACAAGGGAATGTAAGAGAAGTAAAGGTGGGGGTGGGTGGGCAGAGCCAGCTAGAGGTTCTCCAGTTCTCTGAACTAGTCAAAATTTCTGCTACTGGTACGCCAGGACCAGTCTGAACTGGCTGAATATCACCTCTGACTACAATCTTTATCTCTTGTAAATTATAGCACTGTATTTACCTTTTCCCCAAAAACCCTTTTTCTTCTGGCTTTGATCAGAAGTTAGAAACACTCTGCCTATTGTACTTATTAGTGCTATCAAGCAATTCAACTCTTACAAACAACCTTTCTACCAACACTGTTATACAGTGTGTTAGTGTATTACAATATGGCATCTTCACCAACATGATATTTTTCAGAAATATGGACTTCTGGAACTCCCAGCATTCTCCATGAGCATTGCCATAGTTGAGAATTCTAGGAGTTCAAGAACAATAAAGCTGAACAGTGCTTAGGTTGGAGCCTACAATATAAATAGTTAAAATTAAAGAAATATTAGGATTGGTAGTTGATTATGATTTCTCTATTGAAGGCATCTACAAAGAAAGCATTTGTTTCTACAATTACCAATGGTCCAGGGGTGGGATTCTACTGGTTCTGCCTGGATCTGTAGAACTGGTAGCTCTAAAGAACAGCAGACATAGAACCGGTTCTATGTCTGCTGCTGTTTTAGCCCACCCGCCTGCCCGGGCTCTTACCTGACCTTTATTTCCTGCTTTTTCAACCTCAGCTGCTTTGTGTGGCACAGCTGCAGTTGAAAAAGCAGGGAAAAAGTGCTTTTCCAATTGCTGTGCACCTGCGTGCAGCGCTGCTCAGCTGTCCAGGCTGCAAGCTGACAATGTTCACACGTGCAAAAGGTAAATCACCGAACCGGTAGTTATACCGGTCGGATCCCATTCCTGCAATGGTCTCTCTGTTTAGTAACAGTATGGGTACAGGTAGTCCTTGACATACAACTGTTCATTTAGTGAGGTTGCAACTGCACCGAAAAAAGTGACTTCTGACCATTTTTCACACTTATGACCATTGCAGCATCCCCATGGTGACATGATCTAAATTCAGACACTTGGTAACTGAGTTACATTTATGACAGTTGCAGTGGTCCAGGGCCATGTGACCAACTTTTGCAAGCTTCTGACAAGCAAAGTCAATAGGAAAGCCAGATGCACTTAACAACTATGTTACTAACTTAACTCTGGTGATTCACTTAACAATTATGGCAAGAAAAGTCATAAAATGGGGAACACTCCCTTAACAAATGCTTTGCTTAGCAACAGAAATTTTGAGATTAATTGTGGTCGTAAGTCAAGGACTACCTGTATTGCAATCCAATTTTGACGTACAGAGAGGTGGGCTTATTATTTATTTTCAATTTTACTCAGTGTTTGAATAGTAACAGTTCTCTAGGAGAACACTTATCTTCACAATAAAGTATTAATTCTGACATAATAAACTAGAAGCTTATGAGCTTTGCATGAGTGGATAAAAAAATTAGGAAACTAGAATTGAATATTGCTTTCTTTTATTTAAAAAAGTTTAATAAAAGAAAGCAATATTCAATTCTAGTTTCCTAACTACAACAAACTACTTAGACTATCAGAAAATAATCTGATACGTTTTTGTTTATCTGTTTCTGCTTTTCTAATGATTTTAGATTTTAAAAGGAGATTGTCTCTTGGATCCAAGCAACTTTGTAAATAACAAGTAAGTGTTTTGTTTAATCACACTGTTTAAAATATATATTAAAATATTCTAAAAGTGGCTGTTCTGTGTGATTTTAGCATGCAAATTAGATTGATTTTGAATAACAAACATGGTAGCTGTTGGAATATTTGCTCACTGGATTTTTAATACTAATGTTTTTACTGTTGTCTCTGGGATATAAGGTGAATTGCTGTTGGGGAGTATTTATGAATGTTAGGTGAAACCATATTATAATTACCCTGAACAGGCTATGGATAGGATTTAGGGAATTTATTTATGTTAGATTTCAAGTCCTAGAAATAAAAAAACTTTGAAACTACCCCATTCTCCCATGAGCTGTTCAGAGCATCCAGTAGTGGGAGGTGCTTCAGTCTCTTCCAAAATAGACTGGGCTTAATTGTGAGGACACTCCTCCTCCTCCATGGGACTCCTCATTAGCGCCCCCAGTTTTAGCTCAGCCTTCATAGAAACAGGCAGTTTGTACTTTGGCTGGAATAAAGCTAGAAATTTCAGAGAATTACAGACCGAGGTTTGGTGCTTTATTACATTTGGGGAATCCCTCATTCATTAGAAACCTCTGTAGCTTCCGTAGGCTTTCCACATTACCATCTGGCCGTCGGGACTTATTAAATTGCTCGCAAGATTAAGAGCACAAGCGCAATGGAGGCGGCGGCCTCAAAACAGAACAGAGGCTCTCAAAAAAAGAACAGAGGCTTATCTTTCCGATCGTTTACCTGCTGCTCTGAACGATCTGATTTCACTTGAGGCGAAAGCCTCCAAAACCGCAAACAAAAGAAAATCTTCTTTCTGATCGTCTGGTGCAGCTCCCAACAACGAGTGCACAGACAGCGACTGAAGTTTTCCCCCGCAGAGCATCTTCGAGGGCAGAGACTTAGCCTCTGTACCCTTCCCACTGAGCGGTTTTGCCTGCGGCAGATCGGGCAATGATTAGCTGCTCTCCCCACATCGCACCATGAGGTGGCCGCCATTTTAAGTCAGCCGCATGGCGATTCCATCGGTCTGGTTGTTGACTGGGAGGATTTTCCCTGCTAGGTTTCCCTTCCTGGGGACCTGGGGAAAGGCTTCCCTACCCCCAGTTTCTCTGGGTGGTAGCGAATTTTAGTCTGCTGGCTCAGCCTCACAGCAACCAATTAAGCAGCTCAACTATATGCAATAGGTTTTAATGTCTGTGCAGGTTGCCAGTTGCAGGCCTCTTTGTCCTTATTACAGGATATTGGTCTGAGGGGGTGTTCTGCACCTAAATTGGAATTCGTTCTGAAATTGTTTCTAGAATTGGTTTTCATTCAAATTTCTCTCTTAAATCTTCTCATTGGACAATTGCAAGTTTAATCAATTCGGAAGCAAATTGAAGGAGGGTTCATTACCTTCCCAAAACAAAAAAAGAAGAAGAAGAAGAAACAAAGGGGGAATAACTATTAACAAGGATCACATGCCCCTTAAGGGAGCAGGCCCCTAGGTGTGCCAGCCACCACACCTCACAGTCTCCTTAAATATTGAGCTTGACAAACAAGATCTATAATGGCAAGCAGTTACAATTCTAAATCCAGAGTGGTATCCAAGACCCAGGACAAGTCCACGGAGCCCAAAAAGCCCTCAAGGCAGCTGAAAAGGAAAAACTTAGAAAAACAGGTCGAAAAACGTACCAGGGAAACGGGACAGGCTGCATCATCCTCACACATTCCTCCTAACACCGCTCAGGCCCCAAGCCCTTGCCCCAGGACTTGTCTAGAAGGCACAGCATAGCTAGACAGGTTCTCCAAGAGGCCCCCTCTACTGTGCCCACCCCAAGGAGGGCCCTGGAGGCGACATTTACACCAACTGCAGCTGGCCTTTGTCAGGAAGAGCAACTTCCGGAGGAAATCCCCGCCAGCATGAGAGCATGGATGGAGTTGGCAATTCAAAAAGGCATAACGGCAGGCATACAACAACCGGTTTGGGCCAGACAACCGTCCACAGCTTCGGTCTGTTGGTCCCTCTCAGAGCGGTCTCTAAGCATTTAATCAGAATGTTTCCAGCATCATGAAAGAAGATTGGAGTTTTAAAGATCTTTATATAATACAATTGTGGGTGCTTCATTTCCCCTGCTATCACATCAATGTATTCATTTTTTTTAATCAGCAGGAAGATAAGAAAAAATATAATTGAGTATATATTAATAAGGAATAATAAATCAACATTACGTATTACTTGTTTTTTAAGCAAAGCCCTGAATAAAGAATATGAAGAATATGTTCTCACAAAAGGTGATTTTGATGAAAGAATTTTCTTGGGAGCAGACGCAGAAGAAGAAATTGGAACACCTCAAAAATGTTGTGCAGCTACACCATGCGGAAATATAAGAGCTCATGCTGAATGTCATCTTCAACAACATTTTGAGGTAATTTGTTTTAAACAAATGCATCTGTTATAGTCTTAAAGAATATTAAAGAATAACTGGAATGGAATATCTTTAGCCTAGTCATTAATTATCTCTGACATGGCAAGCAGTTATAAAAATTTTGAAAAAAGGATCTTTCTATGGTGCTCTCACACCGCTGGAATGGTTAATCTGTTTTTAGTGCAGATAAATGAATATTGCCAAATATGTGGAAAGTATGTTGAACTTACTGCTAAACTATTACGTAACTGATTTTCAGAGGTCAGGAACTGAATATGTAGGAGGTATATAGACTGAAAATGATTAAGGTTTATTTCCACCATGATGGATAGAGACTTGCCATATTAGCTGAAACCAATAATTTTACAGGTCATACATAATTCATTGTGCATATAATTGAAAGATTTGGAGGCGGGAGGGTTGTGTGAGGAACAGCGATATTCTCCACCCATTTCAGACTATCTGAAACTCAATAGATTTTGGCACAAAAGACCTGTTGTCATAGGAAAGTCTGAGAATGAATCTGTTGTAATGTTGTAATTGTTGAAATTTATATAGTGGTGTTGGTCTACCCAGTTGGCCAAAACAATTTAAACAAATTTAATTTGACTTTCAGAAAAGATCCTTTGCACCATCAACCCCTTTAACTGGCAGGAATTATTTGAAAGAGAAGGAATCAGTAATTACACCAGTTGCTTCTGCAACACAGAGTGTGAGCCGGTTACAAAGTATTGTAGCAGGGTTGAAAAATGCACCAAGTGAACAGCTTGTAGCTATTTTTGAGTAAGTTGTATTTCATTTGCTTTATGTTGCTCATATCTCTAACTTCTGTCTTTCATTTTTCTGATGATATCTTAGAATATTTGATGTTTTATTTGATAATAAACAACTATGCTATGTTTCCTGAATTGTAACCTCAAATGATACCAGGGAAAATTAAGCACCTATTTGTTAAAATGATCATGGGAGACTTTTTGTTTGTAAAGTTTATTTTAAAAAATATTACATCACCTGTAATTAGTTTGAATGCATATTAATGTTTTATTTTAAACATGATGCTATTTGCTAATCATGTTTAAAGTATGTCTTTTTTATATTCTACTATAGATCATGTATACGGAATCCTATGGAGAATATCCTGAAAAGAGTAAAAAAGATAGGTGATATTTTCCGTCAGAATTATACTCTCTCTGTCAATAATCAACTAGTATGCCATTTAGGTAAGAACATGAAAAAAATTATATGTCGCAAAGCCAAAGCTATTAAAAGAATATTTCTCTCTTCGGTCTCAGAGATACACATTGGACGTGTGTTAATTGAGTTAATTAACAGCTAATTAACTGCATAGAATGTAGGAAATTATATATTGTTGGTCCCTGTTTTGATGAACAATTACTACCATAAAAATGCAAACTTTATTTCACAGATGACTCTGATTGTTCTCTATATTATAACTTTGAAGGTATAAAGTATTACAAAAGAAGACTTAAAACATTCTGCTCAAGAATTTTTATATTCCTCTGAAGAGTCTGGAAATGAAATGGTTCCACTAAAATTGCTTATTCTTATGAAAATCCTTGTCTAGAATTTTATCGAGAAAATTTGTTCCATTTTGCTAGTTTTATAGAAGTAAACAAAATAATGATTGATTTTCTAGAGTACAAACAGGACTAAAGACAGTTTTAGAATTTGGTGACCTCTAAATCTATTAAATAACATCAATTATATAATATTATAGCATCCTGTCATGATTGAAAGCATCCTGTCGCATTGTATTATTGTGTGCTTTGGAAGTCTTACTATTTCAGACAGGAAGGTGGTGCAGAGAGTGGTGAAGATGGCAGAAAAAATTATTGGAAGTTCACTTCCTTCTATCCAGGATATAGCATATAAATGATGCTTGACCAGGGTCCACAGTATTGTCAGGGACGCTACACATCCTCTCCATGACCAGTTTTTTTTGTTACCTTCTGGGAGGAGGCTTCACAATTTTTGAGACAGAACAATTAGTTTCTGTAATAGCTTTATATCATATAGTATCAACCTTGTTAACTATCAAGACTCTCTTCCACTATGTATATAGTATGTATTGTGATCAATATCTGTATGTATATCTGTCTGTCTGTCTGTCTGTCTATCTATCTATCTATCTATCTATCTATCTATCTATCTGGATATGTATATGCATATATGAATATTATAGAATAATAACAAATTACTTACATAAGAAGTTATAACAAATCTGGCATATATTTATCCACAGGTTTTATGCTGGGTTTTTCTAACTATTATTAAATATCTCCTGCATTAACAGGTCTATATTCATTTACTCAAATATAAATACTAAAAATAGCGGAAATTGTTGTTTGATAATACTGCATACAATTTACTCTTTAAGATGTGCCTTTAATGCCTTCTTTATCAATATAAAGTCACATACTGTTTTATAGAAAAATTACAGATAAACTGGACAAGCTTTTAATCTTTTTATTTATGCATTATTAATCATTAAACATCAGTATTTGACTTAATTTTTCAGATTTCGCTCTTCACCGATTAAAATTGGCAGAAATTTTGTATTATAAAAGTTTGGAAACTATAATGATACAAGAAAAGAGAAGGCTGCCTGGCAAAGACATGTCTGTAAGTTCAGAACTATGTAGAAAAATAATAGAATATTTTTTAAAAAAATCAAACGGTTTCATAATTCACTTGTTATTTGCTTTAATTGTTTTTTCATTCTAAAAATAGAATTTGGCTTAAATTTATACAAGGTTTTTTGATGGAGCACATACTGAGAAGATCTCATAAGTAAGTTTTAGTGTTTCTGGTTAAAAGGTTTTGAGAAGAACTGGAGACACTAACCTTGTCAATTTTTTGAGAAGCAACAATTCTGTAGTTGAACCAAATATCAATATAAAGTAGCTTGAGCACATCAGTCTTCATTTATATTACTTTTCCTCCAGTTCATTTTGTCCTTTAGATCAGTGGTCCCCAATCTTTACAGCTTGTAGGCATGGCACGGGGAGGTTGAGTGTGAGTGGGTGAATGTGCACACAGCTCCATTGTTGCGAGTGGTGGACATGGACCCTCTATTTACACAAATGAAGTTTTGCGTACGAGTGGTGGGTCCTTTCATTGCACATGAAGCTCCCCTTGCATGAGTGGTGGGTACATGCACTCTCATGCCAAGTTCCACTCACGCAAGCAAAGTGGAGGCATACATGATATTCTTCCGACTAAAATCGGAATTCCAATTTTTTTATTTTCCGATCATCATCATCATCATCATTATTATCATTATTATGCTTTTTTTGCAAAGTTGCTACTAGTCGGTGGAAAAAAGCCAGCCGGTTCTCTCCGCTTGCAAGCGTGGGAAGCGCTGGAACTCCATGTTTTTAAGTGGTGGGGAGGAAGACCCGAACCGAGCCGAGCCGCGCAGCTGGGCTGTTTTGAGTTCCGTGTTTCCTTTGCAACTTGTAAGCATGGGGGTAATCGGAAGCAGAAAAGTTCTTGCATGGTTTCCAAGGCATCTCCTCTCCTGTTCCTCACCCCCTCTGTCCCCTCCCCCTAATTCCTACCTCCCCCCCCCACCTCCGACTCAATAAGCAGCGCTATTAGTTTGGATTACCGGTAGCAGATTGCTGGCTGGCTGCTCTTCTTTGCTCGTGCTGCTCTTTGCAAAAACAAAATCCCGGAGCCCTCCGTGGTTTTTGTATTTGCAAGGTGCAAAGCGGCGGTGGTGAATCGCGCATGCTGGAAAGGGCTTGACTGTATTCCGGTAACAGAGACAGAGATTGTAAGAAGGGCTCTTGCTTTTTTCGCCAGCCCCGGGAGCTGGGGGGCTTGCAAGGGAGAAAGTGACTCCTGCCTCCCGCTGTCATCATCTTCTTTTGGGTGGTTGGGAGAAGGAAGTTGTGTTTCTCAAGGCATGCAAAAAAAAGAAAGAAAGAAAAAAATAAAAATAAAATGTGTTATGGATGGCGAATTTTGGGTCTGCCTCCCTGTGTCCGTTGGTTTCTCTCGCCAGGGAGTAAGAGCTGCGCAAACGTTAAACCCTTTTGGAGGGAGTCTGGAGAGGCAGTGTCGAGCCTCATTCCCATGGTGGCAAATCATCCCTGCAGCGGGCGTGCGGGCTGGCTGGCTGGCTTGGCAAGGGGACAAGCCGAACAGCGGCTTGGCTACCTACCTTGCGAGGCAGGGGAAGGCGGGAGAAGGGAAGAAGACGGGGGTGGCATGGTGGGGGGGTTCCCAGGGATGCGGAGATGTGGAAAGAGCCAGACAGCTGCAGCTCCCTCCGGAGAGCGAAAGCAATGTTCATTTACCGGAAAATTCCCCTGCGGGAAGTCGCGTGGAGGGGAAAAAAAAAAAGAGCTTGGAGTGGCGACTAGAACCGGAGCTCCCTTGATTAACAATTCTGAATTTTTTCCCGTTTCTTTTTTTACTCCCTTCCCGCCGTTGATAATTAGGATCTGGTGCCTCCAGGATCCTGTCGGCGGTGTGGGGCGGTTGATTAGATTTGGGGAGGAGGGCGAGGTCAGGAAAAAAAGGCACCCCTGGCTACTTTTCAGATTTTTTTTTTCAGAGGGGAATATCATGCCTGGGAGGGGACTTGTGCATGTGTGCAAAGCTCCACTCACATGAGTGGAACTTCATGCATGCACATTTGCCTGTCGCTCACACAAGTGCAGGTATGCAGCTTCAAGCATGCTTGTCTATCACTTGTGTGACACGGTTTCAAACATGCTAGGGACTGGTAGTGGGCTGTGGCCTGGGGGATTGGAGACTCCTGTTTTGTGTCATGTGATCAAAATTTGAGTGCCTGACAACTTGACATGTATTTATGACAGTTGCACTGACCATGGGTTATTTGTAACATCCCTAGCTCTATCTTCTAGCAAGCAAAGTCAATGGTGGAAGCCAGATTCACACAACAACTACATGATTTACTTAACAACTAAGCAGTGCTTTGCTTAACAACCATGGCAAAAAAGATATAATGCCCCTGTCGGAGTCTGAATCCGAGGAGGAAGACGAACAGCTGACAGGGAGTGGGAGTGTGGCTCTGTTGGCTGTGGAGGAAGCTGGAGAAGGGCAAAATCCAGCTGGGCAGAGCAGTGGAGAGTTAGAACAAGGGAAAGGGAGTTCAGAGGAAGACCCAGGCCCACCCCATCTTCATCCAAGGGCATGCAGGGAGGAACAGAGAAGAGAGCAACGTGGGTTGTATGGCTTACGGGGGAGGAAAGGGCCCTGATTACCTTCATTAGCCACACCTGGGAAGAGTTTAAAAGAGATGCATTCTGAGTGTGGCATCTTCTGGGAACAAACGTGAGTTTATCTTGTGTTGACTTTGGTTATCTGCATTCCTGGCATCCTCTCAACCATGTTGCATTACTGCTGTCTGGAATTCCTTCTCTTGTCCTGCCCGACTAATTACCTCATCTTGCCTTGACTGGAGTTATGGTTACAATTTTTGTTGACCACATTTTGGACTTGATTCTCTGTAGCCAAAGGTTGGGAGAGTTTTTTTCCAGCCCAGAAGGTAACCAGGACATTGGGGGCAAAGTTGGAGCTAATTAAGGGATTCCTACTGATTATCTGATTGTGTTGCCTTTGTGCCATGGTCCAGGTCATCACAAAAAGTCATAAAATGGGGCACAACTCATTTAACAACTTGCTTAACAATGGAAATTTTGGGCTCAATTGTGTTCATAAGTTGAGGACTACCTGTACCTCATTCTATATGAAGGCTCCATGGTCTGTCAAAAATGTCCCATTTTGGTACTTCTCACATCTTCTGATATTTTTCACAGATTATTGTTACTTCATTCAATTCACATGTGAATTATCTTATTTTGGAAATGATATTTTATTGTGAAAAATGTTCTTCAAAGCTATGATTCTCCAGAATCTACATGAACTGAAATATTCCTGAACAAATCTGTTTGGATGGGTTTCGTAAAGAAATTTCTTCCACAAAGAAATAAATAACATTGGGCTAAAGTTCTGTTATTTCTCACAAATCTTAAAGGATTCCAAAATACCTCTTTTAGACATTGTGTTAGTAGCAGGGCCATTGTATTTAATGTCCTTTAAATGTTTGCTTTCTGGTGGATAATTCAAACAGCAGGTACCGTGTTTTATTAAATTTGGGGAGGGTGATGGAAAACTAGATTGCAATTCAAAGTTCAAAATAATAACTATCATACCATTGAGTTGAAAATTTATATATTAAAGGGATTTTTTAAATTCAGTGATCTTGTGATCTTATACAAGGATAGTGAACTAATGGGTGCGAAAAATGAATTATGTTCTGTAATAATGATTTGATTATTTTGCAAAAGAAGAAAATAAAACTGATTTCTCAAATTACCGTGTTTCTCCAGCAATATGGCCTCCACCAATAGGAAGGCCCAGCATGCTTTCTAGGCATGAGGTGAAATTAAGCCCCGCCCCCAAAATTTAGGACTATTTAAACCATGCGTTTCCCTGCCATTTCTCACATCGTTCGTTAGAACTACATGAGGTGAAGAGAAATGTGGGGGAAGGGCAGAGGGGTGGGGAGAAAATTTACCTTTAGGAGTGCCCTGAAGGTAGCCTAGACTAGAATACCCTGATAGCTAATAGAAGCTCCCCGAAGGCAGAGTCCCCAGCCGCTTCAGGGTGTGGCGTGGCTGCCTGTGTCCCCTCGCCTTTAGGCAGTTTCTTTCAGGCGATGGAAGCTCCCCAAGTGCAGTCATCGGCCAGTAGAAGCGGCCTCGGGGCGAGCGCACACACACACTCCCCTCGCCGTGAGGCTGCTTCGGCTGACGAAAGCCCCCTGAAGGCAGTCCCCAGCTGCTTCGGGCGTGGCATGGCTACCCATGTCCCCTCGCCTTTAGGCAGTCTCTTTCAGGTGATAGAAGCTCCCCAAGTGCAGTCACCAGCCACTTCGATCGGCCGATAGTGGCTGGGGACTCTGCCTTCAAGGGAGCTTTTGTCGGCTGATAGAAGTGGCCTTGCGGCGAGGGGAGTGTGTGTGTGCGCTCGCCCCAAGGCCGCTTCTACTGGCCGATCGAAGTGGCCGATGACTGCACTTGGGGAGCTTCCATCGCCTGAAAGAGACTGCCTAAAGGCGAGGGGACACAGGCAGCCACGCCTTGCCCTGAAGCAGCTGGGGACTCTGCCTTCAGGGAGCTTTCGTCGGCTGATAGAAGCGGCCTCGCGGCGAGGTACATGCAAATGGGCCGCTCTAGGTGGGGGAGGAAATTAAGTCACCCCCAAAAAGAGGCCTAGCTGTTTTTTCAGGGGTCAAAAAAAAAAAGGCCTGGCCTTATTTTGTGAGAAACACAGTAGCAATATTCTATCAACATGTTTCTAAGACATTGATGTTTTGATATTCTATTAATCATTATTCAACAAATGAGTCAATGGCACCTATTGTTCTTTGCTTATTGTATCAATGCTTAACTTTGGCTGCTTCACTGCAGTATAAATAAGTATTGTGATGAGTTGTAATATTGGAGCTCTTCATACTCAGAAAATTGAGTATCATGGTTACTTTATGATGTTAGTAATTTCCATAAAATCTAACTTCAGATAATTCCAAATAATCCATTTGGTATTCCAAATATTTTTAAAATTTTAAAAAGAAACAATAATAATTTTTGTATGATTATAGGTTTCAAATATTTTCTTCTTCTTTCTAGACCATTTTAGAACAAGATATTTTCCATTGCTCTTTGCTTGCATGTTGTTTTGAAATAGTGCTGTTTGCATATGGTTCACCAAGAACTTTTCCCTGGATCATTGATATTCTTAATGTCAAGCCATTCTATTTCTATAAGGTAAGCACAGGAAAAGCTTAAGATATGCAAGAAAGTGGTATTATATATGGTCTTTTAAAAACTATTCTGAGGAAAATAAATATTTTAAACAATCATTTGCTGTGAAAAATCACAAATGCTTAAATTTGTAAAATGAAATGCACATGAAGTATTTTGTGCTCCTACATTGGGGTAGATAAAATTTGGATTTGTATTATGTATGTATGTGACTAAATTACTTTTTGCACTTAAGGTGATTGAAGTATTGATTCGTTCGGAAGAAGGACTCTCCAGAGATATGGTAAAACACCTCAACAGCATTGAGGAACAGATACTTGAAAATCTAGCCTGGAGAGAAAACTCTGTACTTTGGGATGCCCTTCAAGCCTCAGAAGATGAAGTTCCACGCTGTGAAGAAGTATGCTGTTTGGCAAATAAGTCATATTTAATACTGAAAAATTATTCTAATACATATATCATTTTCATTTGAAATGCTGGAAATACTGTCTGACTAAAACATGTGAAGGCTCAATTCTTTGTATTAAAAACATGAGTTATAACAGAACTGTAAAACAATATGATTTTTTTACCTTTTGAACTTGTTACCTTTTCTTCTACAGGTAATATTTCCGAGTAATTTTGAAACAGGAAATGGAGGAAAAGGATTAGGATATCTTCCTATGATGCCAGCATCTCCTATCATGCACCCCAGAGTAAAAGAGGTTCGGACAAATCATGAGGGCAGTCATAGGCGAGGTAAGTTGAATTATTTTATATCTAAAAGAACATCTGCTTAGAGACATACAGTGATAGAATTAAATTAATTAAAATCCAGACAAAACATAATTTATTTTTTTCTTTCTGAAAACCATACAACTAAAGTTTTTTTACCTCAATGTTGTTAGTGCTGTAATATTTCTACATTTAAGCATTAGTTGTAGAAAACATCCAAAGAAAAACAGGAAAGGATATGAGCTTGGAAATAAGAAAACTAGACTATGAAAAGAGAACTGGTTATTTTGTAACTAAACTTGTTTGAATTGTCATTTCCATCCAGTTCTCCACCATGACATACCAAGGCTATCCACCTGTGTACAGGCAAATACTTCAAATACTGTTGAAGACAGTGAGGAGGCTAGCTGCAAGTATGAATGTGGCCCAATGCTGCTGATGCATCAATAATCTATTTTAGTGCAATAGTGACAGGGGAAACATTATACCTTTAAGTCAGTTTTGATTGCTGGCAACTACCCCCTGCAGGTTTACAGTATTTGGCAGCATTTTTCAGAAGTCACTTACTAGTTCCTTCTTCCTAGGGCTGAGAGAAGAGACTGGACTAAGGTTTGTGAGGCTAGAACTCAATTTCCTAGTTTCTAGTCTGATATCTTAACCATTATACCAAACTGTCTTTCAGTGACCTCTCAAATATGCCAGGTATGCTTCTGTACATGTATCAATCCACTATGGGCCTCCCTTGCCCAGTCCTTGCAAGAAACTCAGATTTTTTAAAGCATCAAATCTATACCAATTATACTTTCACAGGCCCCAACAAGTTCATACTCAAGATTAAAGGTGCCTTCACATGCTATTCTTCTAATATGATTATAGACCATGATTTGTTAGCAGTGCCTCTCTAGATGGGACAGACTTGTATTAAAATAATTAATGGCCACAATGTGATATCAGGACTTAGTATAAGGACAAAGTAATATCTGAACATTTCAACTTCTTAAGACATTCTATGGCAGACCTTAAAGAGAGTGTTTTGGAAAAAATGAGTCTTTAATAAACACAATTGAAGAGATTGTTGGACTCACATACATAAAGTTTCAAGCAATCTCAGAAAGTCTCCACAAACACAATTGATTTTAACATGTTACAACTGTTAATTGATAAGATACTTGGAATCTTCTCATATGTAGCCTGCATCAATATAACCCCGCAGCTCCCTTCCCCCCATCCCATATTAAATCCTAGATCAGTCTAGTTCCATGATGGGGAACCTATGGCATGCGTGCCACAGATGGCATGCAGAGCCATTTGTGCTGGCACGTGAGCTGCAGGCAAACTTACCTCACTGGGCATGTGCATGCCTCACAGCTGATTTTCAGCCGGTTTAAGGCCTTTCTTGGCCTCCCAAAGGCTTGAGGAAGGCTTCTACAGGCTTCTGCATCCTTTGCAGGCCGAAAACTAGCCCCATTTTGTCACTTCCGGTATTTTCGGAAAAACAGGAAGTAATGAAACAGGGCTGTTTTGGGGCCTGCAAAACCCGCAGAAGCCTTCCTCAAGCCTTTGGGAGGCCAAAAATCAGTTGTGAGGCACAATGCAGATAAGAGGGTGGCGGGGATGGGTGGGTGGGGATTACATGTGCATGCATAGGGGGCCTGAGGGCGCGCGCATTGCCTTCTGGGTGCTGGCATGCGAGTGCAAGTGTGCAAGCGTGCGCATAATTTTTGGCACAGGAGCCCAAAAAGATTAGCCACCACTGGCCTAGTTACTCTATGATCTGATGAAATAAGCTGCATCTCATGAAAGCTTATCCCTTTCAGTAACATGTGTTTGAGAAAGTGCAACCAAATTGAAATGACAATAATTGGTACCAGGAAATGGATTCTAAAGCAATATGAAAGAAGGCTGAGTGATAGTCATGATTTTCAATGTCCCTTGGGGAGAGGAATTCTAAATGAGTGAATTGTCAAAGAACAGATCCTTCAGATAATGTTGTCTCTTTACTCCTTATTTTACACAAACTGAGTATACTACATTTTCTAGTAAATTCCTTGGTTTGTAGAGAACTGAAAAATTCAGTTAGATATAAATGTGACAACTTATATAAACTCAAAAAATATTCCAGTGGAATATAGTAGTATAATTTACTTTAAAATGGAAACTAATTCCATTATTATATGTTCCACTTTTGAACACTGTCTAGTTTGTATAGTTCCGAACACAAAATATTTTTGTTCCTCTGATTTACTGCATTTTGAAGTAATGCTTTTCTCTTTTATTTTAGATTTGCAGCTATTGTCTCCAATCTCTATTCATGATCGTTACAATTCTCCTATGGCAGGGAGTGCTAAAAGAAGGCTTTTTGGAGATGAAAGCCCTCCCACAAAACCTGCAGAAAAAAAATATGCTGAAGCAATGAAGCTGACAACAGACAAGCATATGCCTGTTTCACCTGATGAAATTGCTCTAAGTATGGCACAAACTGCAGTAACAAGACAAAAAGTAACAATCCCATTACACGGTAGGTATGAAATAATACAGTTTTTGTTAGAATATTTAATGGCAAAGGGTAATGGTAGTGAACATTTTTGGAACATTTTTGAAATAATTGTCTTAAACAACCTACATGGGTATGAAAAAAGAGCAAAATGTTGTTCAATTTAGTGTTACATTTTTTTACCAGCAGGGGGGGAAAGCTACTTAATAGCGTTTTGTGTATTTGGTATCCAAATAATTTAGCTTCTTATCACTGGGCAGTCCCTGATGAAAGTGTGGAAATAAAATATGAGTTCACTTGGGTAGCAAAAAATCTTTAGTTACTTCTAGGTATAATCTTTGTACAAGTGCATTGCTTTGGAGGTATCCATGGGGAAATATTTCAGGGCTGGCCAATTTTTTTGACTCCATTTTATGTTGTATCATAGGAATAGCTAGAGACAAATACACATTAATGTAAATACAAAATGCAGTGTTTATTGAGGCAACAATGAGGAACTTCAGTAAGCCCATGAATCACCATTCCTAAATTACATTAATCTGTTGAAAAAAATTAAGGTTGTATTAAGATGTAGAGTCTTCTGTATTGACTTAATATGCATTTTCAGAATGTTTATTCTAGCCTAAGAAAGGATATTACAACAGGTCAATAACATTTGTGTATATCTTAGGTAATACAAATGAGACAGGAAGGATCACATTGATACCTATTGCAGTCAATATATCTGAAGACTCTAAAGTGGACAGCTTTGGACAAGTCCCACTCAGTGCTGATGCTTTAATGACTGTTTGTCCAAGTCAGCCTTCTCCAAGTGAACCTTTTCATTCAACAGGAAACAAGCCAAAGAAAACTGGATCCCTAGCACTTTTTTTCAGAAAGGTAAAATGTATTTGTAAATATGTTTTGTATTAAAATAATATTCCACCATGACCACTAGCAGAAATCTTTCGTAAAAATAATCTAAACATGTTAAAATCAGTAAAAGCTATATAAAAATAGAGTTACTAAAACCACAACACACATTGAGAGCTAACATGAAATGAAGACTATTCTGCTTATAATAGATAATCTCCAGAAAATAAAAATGTTTGTGATAATTCAGTTTTTTATAATCACAATGAGATGAACTCAAATATGAATCCACAGTAGAATATAACTTGTCAGAAAGAACAAAGAATTGTAACATAAAAATGGAAAGGTACTTTTGTGCAGAGCTTACATGTTGATGTTAGAAACTTATAAATCAAAACAGGGAATTTAAGTGTATGTCTGGATTCAAACTCTTTAAGAAAAAGAAAATACGCACCTTACCAATGTGTTGCACCAATAGTATAACAATTTAAAAGCCAGAAATATATGACCTGCAGAATAGTTATGGATGGAAACCTAAACTATTTTTGTATTTCGAGTATTTCCCTGGTTAAAATTCTCAAAGTGATGTTGAAATTAGAATAAGAGAGATATCCAACTAGTATACGAGATAGTTCCAAAACTTTTCATAAAAACGATAAAGAGGTTAACTTTCTAAAAACTCTTTAAAAACTGCGCTAATAGAGTTGCTTGTGAAATCAATTTAGGATTAATTCTGAGTAGCACTCCTCACTTGATCTGGAATAAACTGACTATAGTGCATTCAGATTTAACATATACATAACTGAAAATGCTGAGGAAGTCACACATACGGTAGGTCCATTGAACTTTAGGAAACTTCAAATTAGAAGGGTATGAAGGAGAAACAGAATCAATATTCCAGAATATTTGAGACTTATTTAAAACAATAATCATAGACCTTCATTAGCAAATAAATTTCAAGTCAGGAAACATACAGTATAACAAAATAACAGAGTTGGAAGGGACATTGGAGGTCTTCTAGTTCAAAACCCTTCTTAAGCAAAACCCTATAACATTTCAGACAAATGATTGTCCAATCTCTTCTTAAAAACCTCCAGTATTGGAGCATTCACAACTTCTGGAAGCAAATCTTTTCACTGATTAATTGTTCTAATTTAACAATATCACTGTTCAGTGATATTTAATATCACTGATGATGACATGATTAATAAGCAAAAGCAAGAAAGTTATTAATAATGACCTCAGAAAGTAGAAGGCAAAAAAAGAATAGTCTTACATCCTCAAAGAGTAGAAAAAATGAAAATGGTAAGGGAACAAAAAGCAAACACCTGTATGCACAGAGATCTGCTTGGCTAATACCTTTTCTGGCTTAATTGATAAATATGGAAGAAAAAAATTGATGAAAAAAACACATCATTTGATAAGACCTAGTAGTCATGCCATATTTCTCTGGTATCTTTAGGAGTAATCTGATAGTTGCTTTTTATATAGAGTTTCTAAAAGCTTGATAGAATTCCTATGTAAAGGCTCCTGAGTTTTAGTTTTCAAGATAAAAAATGATTACTATTTCCACATTTGCGTAGCTTGTGTAGCAAAACCTGCCTTTATCTTATTTATTCAATATTTAGTCAATAAAAAGACATGGGTAAAGGAGGCTACTTGTCTAGGTGCTTTGCCATGTTATACATCGTCAATCAGCCATTTGAGTGTACCTGACCAATATTTCAAGAAAAGTACAAATACCAGCATAGCGATTAGTGGCTAAGAACATGGCTAAAGAAGCGGGGAAATGAGCTATTGAAAATTCTTCCTTATGATTTTTTAATGTTTTATTTTTTCAGTTTTGTTTCAGTATTTCATTCTACATTTTATGTTCTATTTATTTATTTATTTATTTGATTTATATTGCAGCCTATGCGCCCATGGAGACTGAAGGTGGCTTACACAATGTAAAATCATATTTAAAACAAAAAATATAAAACAAATTTTTTTATGTTCTATACTATCAATTTGAATAATGTCAAGCAACTATAATGTATATAATAAAATCTCATGTTAAAAAGAGTCTTTGGATCCAGTCATTATTCAAAGGATGCCTGAAAATAATTAAATTACACAGTAATTTTCAGCATTATAATCATAAACTTGCAAAAAATTTAAATTAGCTGCATTATACCACTACCTATTTTTCAGAAGGGATTCAAATTCCTGAAAATAAACAAACAAAAATAACTTAGTGTGGCCTTTCCTCTTAGGTGTACAATTTGGCAAGTGTTCGATTACGTGATCTATGCTCAAAACTGGATGTTTCCAATGATTTACGAGGGAAGATATGGACTTGTTTTGAATTCACGTTAGTCCATTGTACAGATCTAATGAAAGAGAGACACTTGGATCAGCTTCTTCTCTGTGCTTTTTATATCATGGCAAAGGTAAGAGGTCCTTCAAAATGTAATTTTTTAATGTTATTGAATGAATTTTGTAATACCTTATTTTAATAAATTGCTTAAAGAACAAATATTCTTAAAATGTTTTTCATATTCCTAGGTTCTTTGTTTCCAGGTACTCTAAATAAATGTTTTCCTTTGGCCAGCTAAAGGATACTGCTGCAATAGGTAATAGGCTATTTTCCATTATTACCACAGCACAGATGGTTATATGCAAAAAAAGAGATTATGCTTTGAAAATAAATTGGAAAAGATAGTAGGAACACAAATGTAGCTCCTGTGTGCAACTCTTTAAAGCAATAATATCTTTTTTATTTCTAGCAACCAGTATGTACTGTGATCCCTAAAGAAGACACTGCTGCTTTAGAGCTATATTGGTTCTTGCAAGCTTTGAAATAATTTACATTTTTTCTGAAGTACTGCATAGCATAATTATAGAGAAGTTTGATTAGATGTCCTTGCATTTTATACATAATTAGTCCTTTTCTAGAACATACTTTTCTCTGCAAGTACATGTTAAATAAAATTACTACTACTGCCACTAGTAGCTTATCAGATTTTTGTTATACAGCAGTTCCTAACAATCTTATTTCAGTTCATATCTAAAGTATTTGTGATTGTTTGAAGCAATCTGTAATTTCCTCTTAACTGAGCTTTTTAAATTCTAAATTATGTGATTGGTGGAAAATGAATATGAAAATCAAATAGTAGATTATGGGAAGAAAAATCATGTTCTCTAATTTGTTAGAAGTGAGAAACTTAGCTAGCAGTTGCTAAGCAAATAAGATGTGGAATTAGTTTAAATACTTCAATTTTATTAGTGTGAACCTCTATGATATTTGAGTTCAAAATTTTTAACAAGATTCAGAAAGAATAGAGAATGGGTTTTTTTCTAGTTGTGCTATATACAATGATTCTTCTTTGAAAATGCCGTGAAAAGCTATTTTAGGTTTATGTATATCAGTAGGAGCCTTTTCTTTTTAATTAGTTGCAACTGCTTCTTGCTCAGGTGTCTAAAGAAGAAAGAACTTTTCAGGACATAATGAAAAGTTATAGAAATCAGCCACAAGCTAACAGCTATGTAAGTATATTTCAGCATATTTATAAATATTTTGTTATTTAAATGCTATCTGCAGTTTTAAGAATAGTTCCAATCATGCTCCCTCAAATTACAAAATCTTGATGTCTTTGCTTCTCTAGGTATACAGAAGTGTCTTACTGAAAAAAGTACAAACTGATGTAATAGATGTAAAATATGAAAGCATGTCAAATGAAGGTAACGGTGGTAATTATATTATACTATTTTAAAGCTAAAATGTATACTTGACAACAGGATTCTCTTGAATATGTAACATTTAGAATATATTACCTAATTATTCAAAATTAGATGGAAACAATTTTGTTCTTTTTAAATATGTCTATAGGTTTGAAAATACTGTTTTATTTAAATTCTTTCCATATAATCGTAAATTAAAACATTCTAACATATTTAAAGGCCAACTATTACATAAAGGAGAGAATAGGAACAACCATGTTATAAAACAAATAAGAAAATATAGCTGAAAATTTAACCTGTGGGCTTAACAAATATTATCAAGATATTTGCATTGTGACCATTTTTTGATCAAGTAAAGCATTTTAGTTCATGATATTTGCAGTGACTTGGATTTTATAGAAAACAGTCCCAGAAATAGAATTAAATCTATTCTAAAAAACATGTGGTTTCAAAATATGTTACTGTTTCTTCAATATTTTTCCCAACGTAAGTGTACTTACTCAGAAGGATGTCCATGTTCAATAGGTTTACTCTCAGTATAAATTAATTCCTGACATGACATTTAGCCATGGCTTCTTACTGGTTTTTTCTTTTCTTCATATAGCTTATATACAGAAATGTGTTGTGCTGACAGTGGTGGGTAGGGGACCCGGTCTGTATTCAACACATGGCAATCTGGTGATATCATATATGTGCACTAGGTCAATCCATATTTATTGCAATACTATTTAGTCTACAACTCTATGGTATATAAGATTAACTTACATTCCTCTTGTGACTTGCTTCCAAATAAAGCATCTACTGGTGTTTGCTTTGATTTTGCAGATTGGGAAGGTGGTGGAAAGAGGAGGGAGGAAAAATAGCCATTGTGTAAAGACAACATATTTTCTGCTTCCCTTTTTAAATTTAGAAGCTAATTATATTTATCTTGCCTTCTGTCTTCCTTTCAAAGGTGTCTGCAGGAAGATGAATGATTATAGAGATTTGGAAAAAGAAGAGAGAGGCGATCTTATAATGTTTTACAACACTATTTATATAAAAAAAGTGATAAACTTTGTACTGAAATATGTTTCCAACCATGATTATATGGTATGTGAATCTCAAATTTCTATATGGATTCATAGTTCGATTACTGTTTATTTTACACTTATCTTAGATACTAAGAGGAGTGGATTACCTCTAACAGTATACACCCATTGAGGTTATAATTGAAAACCAGATTCCCAGCTTATATGATTAAGAAAAGCTGGTCATCTCAATAGTAATCTTCAGCTAGAGAATATTCTCCCTCAGAGGACAACTTTTACCTTTCCTTTCCTTTTTTAATATAAATTATTATTAAGTAAACATTAAAAACAGTTGAACACAGTGCAACTTTCTTGGCCATCATTTTGGCCATAAATTATAGCATTCTTCCAGTTTTGGGCATACACCAATCTTGCAGCAGTCATTATATGTAGCATTAAATATGTTATTCCTTTACTATATTTCTCATCAATAATTTCCAGTGGGAACATTTCTGGTCTAACCTCTACTTTTTGGCTAATCATCTCTTCTATCCATACCTTTATTTTCCACCTGTACTTTTTTGCTTTTACACATTCTCTCTATATCTCCCATTCATTTTTATCTTTCCTGTATCTTAATTGGATTTGCAGGTACGGCCACAATTCAAGTTGCATCCCTTCTTCTTTCAATTCTTGTCTGGATTTTAGTTCCCCTTTTTAATTTAATAATTCTTTGTATGTAATAACTTTCTTCAAATTCATAAAGTTTGGGTGCACTAATGCTTCTAGTGTTGAGAGCCATGCTGGAGTCTTTATGTAATGTTGCTGTTTAATTTTTATCCATACCTTAAGTAGAGCATGTAATGCCTGTGGAAGTACTAGTGGGATTCCTAATTGTAAATCATGTCCTTCCGATATTAGTAATCTCCAGGGGTGGGATTCAATTTTTTAACAACCGGTTCTGTGGGCGTGGCTAAGTGGGCATGGCTAGGTAGGTGTGGTCATGTGACTGATATTTTTTTTGCAGCAGTTTTGATCGATAAATTCATTTAAAAATCTTTTAAGTCTTTCTGCAATCTGTTGTCTAAAAGAAATCTGTTGTTTGTTCAAGAGAAGCTTAAAAAAGCAGCTCATTTTGAACACCTACACCAGAATACAAGAGATAGGTATGCAGTGCATGTGGTTTATCATTTAATGATGTTCAGTAATCATTGATAAGCATGTTACATATATATTTTAAAATGTTAATTGCCTATTTCCATTAAGCTGGAACCAATTTTCCTATTTTCCATAGAAATATCACTTCAACAAATGTGAATTTGAATAATACGACAATTTTTAGGATTCATTAACTGCACTAATTGATCTATTTATCTTTCTAAGTTTTTAAACTTCTTATTTATCACATAGTTTGTATGAATATAGAACTTAAAGCAAATGAAAAAAAATCAAAGATAATATATAAGGATGGGTTAGCTAAAATTTCCTAAAACTTAATCACATTTAATCAATTAAACTTCAACAGCAGGTGATGCCCAGTTTAGGTCCCCCTATTCCTAGCTCAACAACTTAATTACTACACTATCTTTCTAATCCTTTAAACATCTTTTTAGTAACCAAGGGAGATCAGTCTTATAATGTACTTCAAAACATAAAGTTTCTATCTACTATTATTGGAATAATTGCAAATTGCTTTCATTTTTTTTTTGAGGCTAATCTCTATAATATTATATTATTTATTTATATATTATCTATATTATCTTTATAGGGATGTGGTGACTCAGTGGCTAAGACGCTGAGCTTGTCAATCAGAAAGGTCAGCAGTTAAGCGGTTCGAATCCCTAGTACCGCGTAATGGAGTGAGTGCCCATTACTTGTCCCAGCTTCTGCCAACTAGCAGTTTGAAAGCATATAAAAATGCAAATAAAAAAATAGGGACCGTGCACCTTAATTCAGTCATCTTTTCCTAATATTCAAGAATCCATGGTTCTTTTATTTTAATTATATAACATAGCATATTTTTAATTGTTGTGGAATAGTAATTGGGAGTGGGGAAAATAGGATTCAAATTCTTCTTCAGCTATGAAGCCCATTGAATGACTTTGGACCAGTCACTGTCACCAATCTATTTCCTGGGGTTATTACAAGTATTAAATTCACAGGGTGAATATGTCATGCTTTGATCTCTTGAAAGAAAGGCAAGATATAAATGCAACTCATAAGTTAAAAATAATTTATCTGTATTTCACAGATAATTTTCCTTTCACATACCATGTTCTAAATGTTCATATTTTAATGGGAAGTTAAAATGTTTGAAAAACATACTGTGAGTTAAAATCTCTGTAACAAAAACTGGAGTTCAGCTGAACTATCTGATGATGATTTTGGTTTAGTTTTTGCTAAATAATGGCTACAGTTTCTAGAAATCTTAAGTGAAGAAAAAAGAGCTATCAGCTAATTGGAGTATAAAATAACTTGAGCAGAGAAATGACTCATTTTTTAAGCTTCAGTTAGAAGAGAAGTTAACTGAGAAAACACATGTATCCAAAATAAAAAAAATCACCATAACTGCATTACAGAAGCAAACAAAAATCCAATTGTGTAACCCTTCGTATACACAACTAGTACTATGGGAAAAGAAATCGTGAAATATCACTGTCCTGCCTGGATGCCAGAAGGAATAAAAACAATAATATTAAAAGAGCAGCCCTCAGATGCAAAAGAGTGCCAAAGTTAACACACATTAATTCAAGTTATAATAAAAAGTAAGTGTAATCTTTTTTCTCCCCAGGTGGAAGCACCTCCACTTTCCCCCTTCCCCAGCATTAAACAACTACCGATATCTCCTCGGCGAATTTCTCAGCAACATTCTCTTTATGTTTCACCACACAAGAATGGTTCTTGTCTAACACCTAAGAGTGCATTATTATATAAATTTAATGGGAGCCCCTCTAAGGTAAGATTTTTTTTTTTACAATTAAGAGTTAAAAATGTAATCCTTAAATGTTGACTTCAGTATAGTCTTTCTGATCTTTCTTAAAAGATCTAGATAGCAATATGATAATTAAATATTAGACTGAAAATTTGAAAGTGACTGTCAACTGCCACCTCACTCAGCTTATACTTTGATACCATGAGGTGACTAGTCTGCTAAGAACTCTGGGGAGGGTGGATAGGAGGGGAGCCTTGCTTGGGGGGAAAGTGAAAGTGACTGCTGCTTGGGGAAAGCGAGAGTAACTGCTGTATTCCCCACCCCACATCCTCCTTGAAGGCTGTTTCAGGGTCATCCAGCTGGGAGAAGAAAGCAGCTGCATACCAACCTATGTTTGAAATGGCCATTCTCAAAACATCTTGTTTGAACTATTTGGGTGTGTGTGTGTAGTGGGGGAGGCAGCTAAGAGAGGGAAAAGTTGAACTTATGAATTTTGGCATGCGATTGCAAAGCACTAGCTTTTAATAAAATGATATCTTTCTCAAATGGAGCCAAGGATCATTCAGTTTAGAGATTTAAGTTGCAGCAGGTCTGACAGTGATAAAAATTAGACTATTACATGAAAATATTAATTGCAGTATACAAATGTACTTTGAAAAATCAAAACCTAATCAAACATATTAAGCTCTTTTAACTGTGAAATTTAGTATTATTTTTAATTGTGATGTTTTCATTTTGACAGAGTTTGAAGGAAATTAACAATATGATTAAACAAGAAGGACAGAGACCTAAGAAGAGAGCAATATCAATTGATAGTGACACAGACTCACCAGCTAAGAGACTTTGTCAGGAGAATGATGATGTTTTACTTAAACGTCTTCAAGATGTTGTCAGTGAAAGAGCAAACCATTAAATCAGCAAAGATGCTGTGAGCACTAAAGTTTTTTTGTGACTCAATTCTCTGTCCTTCCTAAAGTTTTTATGTTTTGTAGGTAGACGGTTATCAGTGTATTAAAATTTTAAGATGCTCCATTATCAAAACAAAATTTATGGCAGTTATGAATTTTGATTTTTATACTCTGAATTTATGTCATTATTTTGAAGGTTTTGATCACAGCTATATTAAATAATGCATTTTAAGGTTATTAAAAGGTTATTGGGATAATTATGTGAAAGTAGGAGCTTGTGAGAAAATCTTGATTTAAGTTGGCTTTCTCAACATTTACAATGTCTATTATTTGCTGGCAAGTTATGTGGTTCATTTCAAAACATTTTTGGTATTGTTTAAAAGAATATTAGGATCTATGCATTATTTTAATATAAAATAAGATAAGGTAATCATTAATACAGTAAGATAAGGTGTTGTAATTTAGAATGGAGATATTTCCCCTGTTTGAAAGGTTGGATAAATGCTTTGAATAAGCTGTTCTGTAAAGCAGGGGTCCCCACCCTTGGGCCGTGGCCTGTGCAAGCAGTTGGGGAGCATGTGAGCGCAGGCAGCTCCATTTGCGCAAGTGACAGGTGCATATGCCTGCCACTTGTGCAAATGCATGCACTCACACACTCACTGCTTGCACAAAAGCATCCCCTCTCCCCTCCTGTCACTGTCACTGCCCGTGGTCTGCAGAGCCAGAAAGGTTGGGGACCACTGCTGTAAAGCACTGAACTGTTAGCTCCTAATAGAATGGCAATCTTTGTACAGGATGAGTTGGAGTAGGATTTGAAGTAATTGATTTTAGCTTTGCTACTAGGACAATTGTGTAAAAATATACTTTCATTATAGCCTATATCGGCTTACTTTTTTATAAATTAATTTCCTAAAGTGATACTGAGCCCCCGTTGAATAAATGGATGCATTCCTTGTATATATAGAGTTTAAGAGGTGCATAGGCATCTATAGTGCAGAAGCAGTCCTCTTGGTATGTGTATGATATGAGTAACATGCATTTATAATTACCGTATTTCCCCATGTATAAGCACCCCCTTTGTATAAGCCACCCCCCCAATTTTTGGACTGTGAAGTTTTGAAAAAAATATTTTATTAGAGAAACAAGTTATGAAGAAAGAAAATTTACAAAGAAACAAAATTCAAGATTCATAATAATCACTCATACACTCATCATCACTATCTGCTCCATCACATTCCACGTCTTCTTCAATATTATTGGCATCTAATTTAGCTAACAGTTCTTCTTCTTCCTCTGTGTCATCTTCATCGTCATCTTCATATATCAAATGATCTTCTGAACCATCAAGAGAATTAGATATTCCACATTTTTTAAAGGCTTTGACAATGATCTCGATCTTCACACTGTCCCAAGCCTTCTTTACCCACTTCGAAACTTCTCCAATTGATGGTTTCTTCAGTCGACCAGTTTTGGTAAGATTGTCTCCTGCTGTCGTCGTCATGTAGTGGTTCCATTCTTCTCGTAGTGCCACCTTAAAAGCTTTATTAATGGAAACATCAAGGGGCTGAAGCTGACAAGTCAGGCCACCTGGAATAACCGCAAGTTGGGTTTTCATAGTCTCGGCAATATTCTTAACATCCTCAGTCAAGTGTCCCCTGAAGGAATCGAAGACAAGCAAAGCCGGTTTCTTAAGCAGAGCTCCTGGTCGGCATCCAAATATCTTCTTGAACCAAATTTGCATACCATCAGTATCCATCCAGCCTTTCTCATGCATGTGAAGAAGTATTCCGTTGTGAATTTCTTCTTTAGGGAAAGTCTTCCTCTTAAAAATCAACATTGGATTTAGCTTGGTTCCATCAGCAGCACAACCCAAGACGACAGTGTATCTGTTCTTCTCATTTCCAGTTGTCTTTATGGAAACTGTCTTGGCACCTTTCAGATCGACTGTTCTGTTGCTTGGACAGTCAAATGTGACTGGAGTTTCATCCATATTATAAATTTGAGAAACATCGTAATTCCAGTCCTTTCTAAGGTTGATGATGAACTTATGAAACTCCACTATTTTTGCTTCATAATCTTCAGGCATTCTTTGAGCAAGTCTGGTGCGAGTCCTCATTGACAGCTTCTCTCTCTTCATGAAGTGATAACACCAATTTGCTGAACCAGTAAAGTTTTCAACTTCTTTTTCTCTTGCTATTCTTTTGGCTTCTTGCAAAATCATCTTGGTTGTAATAACTACACCATGTTGACGTTGCTCAACTATCCATGTCTTCAATTCCTTCTCCAAATGTGGCCACTTGGCAGACTTTCCACAACATGCCTTTTTCATCCTTGGCATTTTTCGAAGTTTCTCTTCCTGCTTTCTCCATCTGATGATTGCCCTCCGATCTGGTGGAGGTCCAAATTCCCGCTCAGCTGCATGATTACCAAATTCTTTGGCAAACTTAATGACTTTTAACTTAAAGCTTGCAGTGTAGGCTTGTCTCTTCATTTTTCAGCCATTTTAGAATTTCAAAATAACACAGCAACGAGTACTGTGTACAATCTTGCAAGTCGCACGAAAAAAAACGACGGTGCTACAACACCGTCTGCCCCGCGATCGCCGGCAGGTCGACTGGACGGTCACCGCCAAGCCCGGGCGGCGTCCGTACGGGCGGCGACAGAAGAAAAAGCTTCAGACGAAAGTCGTCCGCGCCGTCTAGATCTACAACCCGGTCATGGCGTCGGCGGTGCGGGCGACGCTAGCAATCTACGCATCGGAACGAGAGTAGGAACGAAGCATTCAGGCCGATGCCTAGCGTATGCATTTCTATCGCGTACTCGCACTCGTAATCGTATCATCACTTACAATTTTTACAAAAAAGTATAGCATACTGCTGGAAAACCAGTTTATTCCTACTTTATTATTTTATGCATTTTTCACGTATAAAAAGTGTACCTGCTTTGTATATGCCACCCCCCTACTTTTTGGGCTTGAAAATTTTGGAAAAAGGGGGTGGCTTATACATGGGGAAATACAGTAATATGGTTTCTCACAGGGAGAATCTGTACATGATATATTATAGCTGCTTATTTAAGATGCAGTTGTGTCTGACTATGTGGCATCTCAAGTGTTTCTTCCCTCTCATTCAAGGGAAGGCTGAAGCATTGTCTAAACAGGTATCTTCCTCTGCTCTTAAAATGGAAAATATTTCTACTGTATAAAAGATAAAAAAGTTACCATGTTGCTGTATTTATCTTACCATTGGCTAGGTTTGAAAAAGATTTTCCAATATTTGTTGAGAAGCAGAAAAAAAACCCCTATAAACTTAAGATTTCTTTTTCTCCCTTCATCCCCCCAAAACCTAGGAAACACTGAAAATGATTTCCTAGGAAAATACTGTTTCTATGCATTATCAAAACTTTTGCTAAGTCAAGGAAAATTATGGCTCAATATTATAAAGTACACCAGCCTTCTTTAATGAACTACTTGATAGCTCTAACCACCTGCTAAGCAGCTGTAAATTGTAATATTCTATTAAAATAATTTTTTCAACCTGAAAAGCTTACTTTCCTTTGTGTAGTATCTACACAAAATATAAGCCTTATCAAATTAAGTGTATGCATAAAATCAATATGAAATATTATAAGGTTTTAACTGTATTCTATTTGGCTACTTTAAAAAAAATGCTGATTTTTTTTATAAAGAGGGAAATTCATTAGAAATATTTTATGAAAATATAGAAAGGTAGAAGTTCCATCATAAAGGATCATTCTAACTATTAAAAGTAAGAACCATAAAATATTTTGTATTTCTGATTCATATATAGAAAGTTTTGTTAAGATTGCTTTTGTAACAGTTTAATCTAAAATCTAACAGTTTAAGCTAAAAAGGATTTTTATATTTAGTTAGTATTCCATAGTATAATGCATTCAGATCTATCATTTAATAAACCACCACAAAGCCAAATAATACGCTGAAAAATGTTTTACAATAGACTTATATATATTTATAAAAAGTGTTTTTTTGTTTTGGGGAGAAAAATGTTTTACTTTTTGAAATATTGGCTTGTTATCACAGAGTATGGCATAAAATTATACTCAGAGTATAGTTGTTTCAATTATATGCAATTGGTTTTTACCTTTCTTTCCTAGTCAGTTTTAATGTCTTACTTTTGAAAGAAGCCTCCCCCCCACCCATCATCAGAATAGGTCTACCCACTTCCAATATAGCCATGTTGATGACTAATGTTTGGATGGAAGCCCCAACCTCCCAAAGATTTGCCTTACTACCCATGGAACTCTAGTTATATCCTTGCTTTCTTTCTTTATCTATCCAATAGACCTATTCTCAGGTCTAACATTAAAAGTTTGGTGCTGAAATTTGGCTTAATTATGCATTAATTTATATTGAATTTTGTATTATACTTTTTGTATTAATTATAAGTTGACTATGATATATGATTGATGTTCCAGATTAAAAATTGGTTTTATTTTTGAGAACTTAACACTTTGGATCTATCCTTGTAAATAGAACTTCTTAATTAAAAAAAACTTCATTCTGATCTGATTTAATCTGTTTCGTTATCTTGAACCATATGAAAATTATGTATTTGAATTACAGTACCTCAATGATTGTTTACTAAAAATGAAGAAATTAGCACACAAGGCAAGTATTTTTGATAGTCCCTAAGCTTTGTAATAGTACTGATCTCTTTTATCATAAATCCAAATTACACTAGAAATGAATGTTTACCCAGACCCAAGTCAGGATCTTCCCATCAGAAATCTTAGTTTATTCAGAGTATAGATGCATTTGGTAAGTTTATAATCTAGTTTGAAGATGATGAAGGAGGGAAAACAAGTCAAGCATTCTGTGTATTTAAATAGGAAATGTATCAACACTATCCATTTAAATGTTTCAAAAAAATGTGTGAGCTATGTTTTCAGAGGAATGAATGACCTTTTTTCCTTTGAAAAACTTCTTCCAGTTACCAAAAGTGTTCCCCTATTGCCTTTGATACAATAGAGCAAATGCTGAGGCATGTTACATTTCAACTACCAAGGGAATCACTAAAACAGGAAATAACTGGGAGAGTAGGGATAATGACCTTTTCTTTCGTGCACGTTGCTTCTTTTTAAAAAAAAACTTTGGGGCATCCTCCCCCAATCCCCCTTCACCTGGCTATGTTTGTTATAAATAAGCCTTACAGTTTCCCATGATTTTGAAAAAAAATATAAACTCTAAAATAGACTTACCACCTCTGTCTTCTCTCACATGTACCCATATGCCCACATCTTGGTTCCATGTGCTTGATACAGCCTCACCTGATGTGACGGAATGTAGTCTGGACTGTTTGGTGGGAATCCAAACTACATTCCCTTGCACCACTACTCCACCAACTTCCAAATAGGGTTCACAGCACGCCCTTTCTGCCGGTGCAACCATCCCAGCAGAAGAGGCATGCTGCAGACTCCATTGGCCAAGGAATTTCAGCTGGTGTGGTCCAGGAGAAGAGCCTTTTCTGCTGCAGCTCCCACTCTCTGGAACCTCATATCCCTCCTTATGTGAATGTGACCCCCACCCTTTTGGCCTAAGGGCCTTAAAACCTCGTTTTGTTGATTGTTGTGGGACCCAAACAGGGTGTCTCTTTCTAGAGTACTGGGTTATATACTCCTTGCTAACTTAGCTATTTCTTTATTTTTTAATGTATTTATTGTCACTGTTTTAATCTTTTATAATATTCTATCAGTTTGTAAGTCAAAGTTGCATGAAAGTGAAATGGCTGGCAAATAATGTAAATTGTACAGAAAGGTATTGTTTGCAGTTACCCTCTACACTGTGTGCACAATTATTAGGCAAGTTGTATTTTGGAGGATTAATCTTTTTATTGAACAACTACAGTGCTCGGTCAATTCAAAATGTTATGAAACCACAAACCTGAATATTTAAGAAAGAAAAAGTAAGATGTTGGCTTTCTTAGGAGAATATCTATGTATGCCCAATTGGTGGCAACTATTAGTGTGCAGAATTATTGTGCATCTAAATGAAAAATGAAAATTTGCCTATCTCAATTTATTTTCATCTTTTAAAGTGAGAATAATAAACAACTCAAAATGTACAAACAAATATTTCTGACATTTAAAAAAAATCAGTGATCAATATAGATAGCCTTCTTTTCAATAACAGTTATATAAGCCTTCTATTAATGGAGTCTGTCAGTTTCTTGACCTGTTGACGATCAACTTTTTGTGCAGTAGCAACCAGCTCCCAGACACTGTTCAGAGAGGTGTACTGTTTTCCTTCACTGTAAATCTCCCGTTTAAGAAGGGCCCATAAGTTCTCAATAGAGTTTAGATCAGGTGAGGAAGGGGGCCATGTCATTATTCTTTCATCTTTCAGGCCTTTACTGGCTAGTAATACAGTGGAATACTTCAATGCATGTGATGGAGCATTGTCCTGCATAAAAATCATGGTCTTCTTGAAAGATGCAGACACTTTCCTGTTCTGTCTCACCTGTGGCCACAAGGTGAGAGTCCAAATGTCCAAAGGAAAAAGCGCGAACAGACAATATCAGGAACAACAGAGTTAACTTTCCTCTGTAGTTGTCGTTGGCAGCTTTCCCAGAAGCTGTCTACCAACCCAGATAACGAGCAGCACGATAAATCAAATCCGAAAGGCAAACAGAAGGCTTCTTCCAAACTGCGAAAGTAATTAACAAAGTTTGACCTGAATAAGGATCTCTAGCTAACACGCCTCCTTATATTCCTTGAAGGGGCGTGTCAGTCTCTCTAATTAGTCTCTGATTTGATGTTTCCTTTCAATTTGTGCTTGACGTCTCAGCCTACGTCTAGTCCTTGCATCAACCCAACATTCGTCAGTTTGATCATCACTCAAAGACTCTGGCACATTCTGTGGATCAGCTGCTGACACCTGAGGCATAACTGATGTGGAAGGTTCGGGAGAGGATGATGATTCTGACACTTCCTCATCTTCCTGGCTCACGTCTGCATCTCCCATTGAAGCAGGCTCAAATCCCAATGCCAAACCCTCCTCATCACTTGAACCTGTGTCTTCTGACACATCAGACTCAAAGCGCACAGCAGGCTCAAACCTCCCAGTCACAACACTTTCCTGTACCACTGCTTGAAGAAAGTGTCTTCTAAAAACTGGCAGTAGGTTTGGGAGTTCATTTTGAGTCCATCTTCAACCCAAAAAGATCCAACTAGCTCATCTTTAATATTACCAGCCCATACCAGTGCACCACCTCCACCTTGCTAGAATCTGAGTTGAAGTGGGCTCTGCCTGTTATTGATCCAGCCATGGGCCCATCCATGTGGTCCGTCAAGAGTCACTGTCATCTCATTAGTACATAAAACCTTTGAAAAATCTGTCTTCAGATATTTCTTGGCCCAGTCTTGCCATTTCAACTTATGTGTCTTGTTCAGTGGTGGTTGCGTTTCAGTCTTCTGTACCTTGGCCATGTCTCTGAGCATTAAACACCTTGTACTTCTGGTTCCAGTTCTGGAATATGACAGCACTGGAGGATAATGGGTTCATGTTTGATTCTTCTTAAATCTTTGGCAGTTAATGTGCATCTTTTTCCCCCAACATGTTTCTTGTGACCTTGTTAACTATTTGTAACAAAACGTTTGATGCCCCAATATCTCAGCAATTTCAAGAGTGTTGCATCCCTCTGAAAGAATTTTTACAATGTTTGACTTTTCAGAGTAATGTTTAACTTTTTTTGGCCTATTTTGCCCGAGGAAAAGAAGCTGCCTAATAATTATGTACACCTTGATATAGGTTGTTGATTTCCTCAGGTAACACCCTCCCTCATTACACAAATACACATCACCTGATATGCTTATATCCATTAAGAATTCAAATTTATACAGCTTGGAGGTGGAAAATATGCATAAAAAAACAATATGGTCAAAATACTCACTTGCCTAATAATGCACATGGTGTATAGCTATGCTTCTATGGATAAAGGTGTACATTTCCACTTTTTTAGTTCATGTTTATCAGATAATCTTAAAACTTCTTAAACATCAGTGTGTAGATTGTCATTAGATACTGTTATATTCTATGTAGTATTATAATACTTTAGTTGCCCTTAAATACTTGAAAGCCAGAACATAGTCCTTTATTTTCTTTGTAGACCTCTAATATTTGAATAAACTCTCTACTTCGGTTAGCTAAAATATATGTTTGAAATGTTTTATGATCTCTTTTGGATTGGATTGGATCCCCTTTCTTCCAGTTTTTGCCTTATCTCCAGAATTTTCATTACCATTCAAACAACTAAAACGAGGCCTCCAGAGTGTAAGTTCTATAACATATAATGTATGTATGTTTACACACAGAGATGCACACAGAGAGAGGAAAGTTTGCAATACATATAAGAACTGTCACTGGCTGCATCATGATTGTCATCTACCAAGTTATTTGTGCTTTTGAGTTTAATGTACCTCAGTTCTGTTCTTGATGCAAATGCACATATCAGAATTCAAGGAATATCAATAGGGTAAATTGACAATTAGTCCTATATAACTGGTAATGAATATGCTTAATCTTAAAATTTCCCAGTATAATTAAATATAAATATACATCTTTAAAACAAATCATATCTTACATCCAAATTCATTTTTATCTATACAAATTTTGGTTCTCAAGAAGATTAATAGTTGCTGGCCCATACTACAGAACAGTAATTTCTTATTTTATTCAGTACTCGCTAAATGTATCAGGCTATACAGTTTTGTTTTGTTTTACTTCATGCCTCTTATTAGCTGCTCTGCTTTCCATTTTCTCATATTCTTCCATTTATAGTGGACTGTGGAACAATGGAATCCTTCCATTTAGGAATATATGTAGTTCAGAGTTGAATTGTTGGATTCTTAATATTCTCTGAGCTTTATTTTCTTTTTCAATATCTTCCATTTCCATCTGTTTCACATTAGCCAGAGTTTTTTTCCATTCCAAACTGCTCAATTTTCCCACCCTAAATTTCAAAATACAGACAGTGCACATGAATAATAGATAACAACAATGGTGATAGAGGCTTTTGTAATCCCAGAAAACTGGTTTGCCCAAATCGCAATGCCAATGAAAACAAGCTCTGAGGTGAAGATTAAAAAATATTTTATTTTGCACAGAAAAGGGGGATCACTCCCACTTTGTCCATGTTACCAATACTTCAGCCAATATTGCT